>NC_133491.1:9004591-9087455 GCF_025370935.1 Choristoneura fumiferana
TACTTCAAGTGCAGTAATTTCACCTGCTGTCTTATTCTCCACGCCGAAACACAACAGTGCTGCTTCTCGGCAGGATTAGCGAGCAAGAAAATGTATACTTAGTTTTTTATTCGTGTCATCATCATCATCATCAGCCGGAGGACGGCCACTGCTGAACAAAGGCCTCCCCCCTAGAACGCCACAATGAACGACAACTCGCTACTTGCATCCACCGGTTACCCGCAACTCTCACGATGTCGTCAGTCCATAATATGTATTCATGTATACAGGCTTTAACTTTATGTTCACAACACACGCACCACACACACATAAACACACGGCGCGCGCATTTTGTCTTTACTGGCCAATGTAAATAAAAGACGGATACCGGTAGTCCAAATAAACTTCGAGCTGAAACTACTTAAATTGAACATTGCAAACAAAATAAAACAATGATGTGTAGGTAACGTAGGGCCATTGTAATAACCGCTAGCCTTGTTTGGCTCCTTCGTCATTGTGTAGATACCTAAACGGAGTGGTGGTGATGCACAACAGAAGTGCGCACATGGGCTATTCAAAACAAAAAGATACCTACATTCAAGAACGAAGTTTAATAGGTAGGTACCTAACGCAGGTTAATATTATTTTGCACTTTGAAACGCTTAACCGGTGTTTACGCACATTTAAGTACCTAAAAGAGGGTGGCCACCACGCACGCTAACAACCACCCCTGACTCTCACATTTTGTTTTGACATAAGCAGCTAGTTACATAACTTAAAATAAGTACCTACGACAAGGAATCCCGATTTCCGTGAAGATTATTTTATGGCGCAGCTGAAATATAAATGTTATCGAAAGCTGTCGATAGCGTTTTTAATTAAACTGTTTTATCAATCGCACTAAAATACTCGTAACGATTTTATTTACTTACGTGATTTTGTATCGTGTGGTCCTTCGGTGCCAGGAATCCTTAATCGGCGGAATATTGGATTCGATGTTATCCGTGATTTGTATGGTATATTCCACAAACAACGTGTATGGCACTGGCACTGGTTGCGATCCGGGTGTCACCCGTGTAGGTACACGTTTGCGCGTCGATAAGGCGACAGCGGCGCGCGTTCCGGCCGAGTTCTGGCGGGCTATTGGCTATCGCGAAGCACAACGGCCGCGGCTACGGCGGAAGGGTGCGCGCGCAGGCTGCCGCAGCCATAGGCCTGCAGTGACGGCTCCACACATACAGGGGGGCTACCACGAAATTCGAAGTTCATATTGTATCGTCCCTCTCACTCTCATATTAAATAATATTAGCGTCAGCGGGACGGTAAGAAACTAAGTTCGAATTTTGAAGTTCGTAGGGCCAGGCCCAGACGCTGCGTAACTGTAGGCTGAACGGGCGCCGCCACGGTGACTGCCACAAAACAGTACCTCGCCTCGTGTTTCCTATCTGACTAGAGTTTGGCCTTAGCGTTGCACTGCCCTATCTTTTCCAGATTCAGATGCATATTACAATAGGTATGCTATTTCGGCCAATAGTATCCTGAGATGTAAGGTCACTTTAAGTCGTAAGACACGTTTTAAGCTCTTTTTGGTTATTTTATTTTTAACTGCGACAGCGTTGTTGTGTGACTTGTAGTATGTATTACTAACGACAGCCATAAAACATTTAACGACAAGTTGGATGAATGTTAAGTTAATATAAACTCTACCTACTACAACCATCCCAATCTTTCGGCTTCTGGTTGTTTGTGTTATTACTAGACTCAAGAAAACCAGCCAAGTGTGTATCGGAACACGCGCAGTGTAGTGTCCCGTACTAATATGCGGCAAATAGATATTCAATACGTACTATTACTATTATAGCTTTTGCCAGCGACTTATACCAAGGATTCACATGTCGTTATCACGCGGGAACTGTACAATTTTCCGAGATAGAAACTATCCAATGTCTCAAACTATCTCCATACCAAATTCCATTTGAATTTGTTTTGCGCTTTAAGCGTGAAGAAGTAAAGAACAGGAAGCAAAATGCAGTTTTTCCACCTAAGAGCCCAGTTGTAGGAGAGTTCAAATAGTTAGCTGAAATAATATTTACTCGCTTACACAGGCAGCTTAGCCTCGTGGAAATTTCACTTATTTCGTCCTTATTCCTTATCTGTAATACATCCATAACAAATGGAAATTAATGCGCAAAATTATAGCTTTCAAGGCCTTGCAAGATTTGGGCAGTATGAGTAAGTCAGTCAGACTATAAAGATTTTGTTGTAGCTAGAGATTATTTTTAGAAGCAATGTTGGCCTAGTCGTTTGACAATGGCCTCTCGAGCAGAGGGTTACGGGTTCAAATCCGGGTTAGCGTCTGAGTTTTTTGAAATTCATGTGCGGAATTGCAATAGAAATTTACCACAAGCATTTTTGTGAATGAAAACATCCCGTAGCATCCTGCACAAGCTTGCGAAGCAATTCGATGGTGTGTGTGAAGTTTCCAATGTACTGGGACGCGTGGTAACTACTGTGCGCTAACTCTTATTCTAAGAGGAGACCTGTGCGGTGTGCCCTGCAATGGGACTAGGGTAATTTCTAAGTCCACTCGTGACCACGGCCACTGTAATATTCGAAACGTCGAGGTAAATTTACTCGTGTGTGTTAGCGTGATAAGTCCCGTTCGTGGTTCTTTGACCATTTTAAGCGTCTCTAATTAACTTAGAGATGAAATCCACCAGCGGTAATAACTGATAGGGCTAAACGCTCATATTTAAGTACCCAGTTCAGCTCTATTCAAACACTTTGCAGTTGCAGTGTATAGGAGATTTTTGATGCCTTTACTCGTAAGTTCTAGTGTAGATTTGATCAATATAACTCAGTCAGTCGTGTGATCGAAAATATCGACAATCCTAGAAAGTAATTCCAACGTCCCGAGCTATATGTAAAGTAGGTACATAGATTAGGTAGACACAACGGTGACGTGAAGGGACGCGGTGACTGATATCGACCGACTGCGCCCATTTGTTGATCAGTTTACGTAATAAAGATAAATAATCTCTATCGTTTATCAAAGTTTAGATATCCGGTGCATCAATCACCAGATTCGGCTGCTCATAGGGCTTAAACTAGGAAAATAATATTTGAAAAATTAATAAAATCTGTCCATTGCTACAAAATTAAAGCTCTACATTTTTTTTACTAATCCAGAAAATTAACTTGAGTGGTAAGTTTTGACTAGGTACTCTGCTCTATGTAACAAATCCGTACATTGCTACAAAATTCAATAAAGCTCTACATTTTCTCAAAGTAATCTAAAAAATATTTCGAGCGGAAAGTTTCGACTATTTATTCTACTCGATGTAAATATTTCAAATAATGTAAGTAAAACGATGATCAATACGTAATATGAGTACGTATGATTAATACGAAAAGTTCAGATTCGCATATTGTATGGGTATATATATTATATGTATATATATTAGATATATATCTTATTAATGCCATATTAATAGATGGGCAGCTTTCTAAAATAATTAATTTTAGAACTTTTATTTATACTTATCTACCTACCAACCAGGAATGAGCTCGGGTTGTCACTCACGTACGCAACGGAATCCCACTAAAGAAAATATACCTAACATAAATAACCGTCGGAACCAACTGAAGAATGCCCGTGTAGTGGCATGACGTGATAAATTAAGTAGCCACGAAATGTATAGGACAGCATAAAGATAGCTTCCGACATAAAATTAAATAGAACGACTTTATGTTTTTTTTTGTAGGAACTGTAGGTAAAGATGAAACAAGATTCTGCTTTCAATTTCAGGAAAATAATGAATTTGACGTGGCTCTATGTGACACAAAGGTGATTTACAATAATCAGATAGTATTATACCTTGACAAGTTTGGTAGAACCCTGTCTCATTGAACCTCTGCTTTTTTTTTAGATAAGTACCTACCTACGACGACGACGACCGGATGGCCAAGTGGTTAGGGAACCTGACTACGAAGCTTGAGGTCCCGGGTTCGATTCCCGGCAGAGGCAGATTTGTATGAAGAATACGAATGTTTGTGCTCGGGTCTTGGATGTTTAATACAGATTTAAGTATGTATTTATCTATATAAGTATGTTTATCCGTTGCCTAGTATCCATTGTACAAGCTTTGCTTAGTTTGGGGACTAGGTCAATTGGTGTCAAGTGTCCCATGATATTTATTTATTTATTAAGTGCGGCAAATGATGACTACAACAAGGTTCTAGCGAGTGACACATACAAACTTTTTCAAGGTAGGTATAGTAGATTAGGTACTCGTACTGGATCTGTGGATCTATTGTTAGAAGTATTTGTTGTCCATTCAATAATTTATGAAACATATTCAAGTATGGAATATCCGACTGTGACAAACTAAAATTAGCTCATGAGGAAAATACTTCTTAATGCTGACCTATTATGCTTATTGGTGATCTGAAGCCTTATTGATTTTCTAACGCACTCGAAATCACGATCGTGTTCATCACTTCTTTCTGTCACACGGTTTTAAGACGAGGTCAGAAAGAGATGGTGAATTTCATGCGATCGCGAGAGCATAGTAAAAGAGGAGAAGTAGTTCACTATAAACAAAAGTACATCGCGCGGCTTAAATGTGTGCGCGCCGGTTGGCGCCGGTACGCACGCACCCGCCGCACGCACACACTGATAAAGATAATTTAAGGTGGATTAAATTTTATGTAGTCATCAAGGCTGTGCTGCGCTGCCGTCGGTGCCGTACGTTTTGATGTTAGCTCGCTCGTCTTGCTTACGTAGGTATTTTTAGGGTTCCGGAGCCAAAATGGCATAAATGGCAGGGACTGTCAATGCTAGAAAGCTGTAATTTTGCACGGATATATATGTAAACTATGCCAACAAAATGGTACAATAAAAAATGAAAATATTTTTTTTAGGGTCCCTTCGATATGTGGGTGTAACCATTAGGGGTTTGCTAAGACGATTTTTCGATTCATTGATTTTTTTGCGAAATATTCAACTTTTAAAGTGCACATTTTCATTAAAATCGAGCGTCCCCCCCCCTCTTAAATTTAAACCAGTCGGTGGAAAAATTTGAAGAAATTCAGGATGGTAGTAAATATATCAAACTTTCAAGGAAAACTATAACGGCTAAGTTTGCTTGAGAATTATTAGTAGTTTAAGAGCAAATAGCAGCCTACGGTATAAAATATACATAAACTTGGAATATTATTACTTAATTTTTTCGTAATGGCTACGGAACCCTATTTCGGGCGTGTTCGACACGCTTATAGTTAGCACGCATGTATAGTTGTAAATTAGTAGTATGTAAGTGTAGTGTAATAGTTTCGTGCAGGGACACATGAAGAAATAATAGATCCTACCTACCTATAACCTATATGTGTAGGTAAACATGACTATAATATGTATACAGTCGCCATAACCACTCCGGCGAATTTATAAATAATATTTTTAAATTTAGTGTAGCAATAATAGCGGCATAGAATCTTGTTTGTCTCGACACAGACATAAAACAATTTTAAGTTAACTTTCCTACTAAAATTATTTGCCTATTAATCTAAAATAGGGGTGCGCATTTTTTCACATAACATTTTAAGTCCTATTGTCGGAAGCCCGAAAACGTTTCTCATACCATTTTACATCATAACGATCACTCTTCATATATTTTTTAATACTAACAATCGAAACTCATAATCATCGGAATTCATAATAATTATCACTAATCAATCATACACCTTGTTCATACTAATATTGGTTTTCATATATTTTCTTATACGAACGATTTAAACTCCTAATCATTCTAATTCATAACGCCAATATTCATAACTTTGTTAATACTAATATTTGTTTTCATACATTTCTTAATCATAAGTGTTATTTATCCGTATTATTGACACGCAGGAACTTGGAAAATTTTCTATGGTGCGAAATGAAGCGAAGCGACGAGGAGGAGTGTTAGGTAGAACTGTGACTAGAAGCGCCAGGACGAACATATTTTTCAACTAACTAATACTAATATAATAGAAATAATTATTAACGATATAAGTAAATTTTATTTTGAATAGGTAGTTACCGTTACGAAAAACAATATTATGATTTAAAATGTTGTCTTATTACTGCCATTATTAATAAGAAAATTACGACATTCGTCTGTTATGAACGAAAATTTTCTAAAAAACAACATTATGAGTCGAGATGTGTTCTTAGTTATGACATTATGAGTAAAAAAAAAAATGAACACAGTCTGTTATCAGTTCCGATGTTAGTAATAAAAAATTATGAACAAAAAAAGTATGAGAAAAAAAGTCATGAAGAGTGATTATTATGAACACAAATACCCATAAAAAAATAAAAAATAGTAGTAAGAATTTTATGAGTCAATATGGAACCCTAAAATAGGCATCGGTAACCCTAAGCGTCCGCGCCGGAGTAGGCAGTTAAGTCTCCGAAAGGGTCGGAGTTTACATACACTCCTCTTTTACTATGGCGAAGGCCTGGGTGCTAGACAATACGGCCACTGGTATTTTCACCCGATTGCGGGAAGCCCATAGGAGGTTTATCTGTTTGACTGTATGTGTCCGCTTTTAACTACTCAACGGCTCAACCGATTCTGATAAAAAGATAGGTTAGGTACCTACAGTAGAGGAAACTGAATCATGTAGGTACAGAGGTGGAACCTTTGTGCAACTAATCTGTCAAATAAATCATGGTGATTATGAAAGGGTTCCAAACTGGTACGTAAAGAGTACGTAATTAAACTCGTCTTGACGGCGCGAGTCCGAGTGTCACTCGATACCGGAATTTCTTAAAAAAAATGGCAGATTATGGGCTTTATTGTGCAGGATGAAAAAATAAGTAATAAAAATAATGAAGAAACTATTTGGATTTTAAAGTTTATTTTCATTTACCACCTTTATTATTACAGATATACAAATTATCTTATCCATTACTAAATATCGTCACTACTTTTAAAAAAACTCATAGCTCAAAATAGATAATTTTTCTGAGTGAACTTTATAGACATTACATCAAGGTTCAATTTTGTTGACATATTGATTTTAGATATGAGATTTTTCAAAGTAGTGACAATATGTAGATAAAAGTAGTGGTCAGAAATGAATCAGGAATATTTTAAGGAATGAATAAATGTTACAGTAGAACTGATCAAGTAGTCTAATACAAATTGAAGGTACCTTTGTCATGCCAACCTTTCACAAAATAAGACAATATACAAATTGAAAGTAAAACTTATTAATTTTCTATTTATGAAAAACCATAATTCCCACCACATCTATTGATAACTTTAAAATATGAACCCCAATACCCAATTAGTCAATAAAAGTCTATTCCTTTACTCGGATTCTCTATTGGCTAGCTAGTGTCACGTAGCTAAATAGAGAACAGTACTGACAACACTAATCTATGCACTACTACTAAACACTTCATAAATATTTGCACCCAAAAGTTTCAATTTATCATTGAGTGTGAGTTGCTGGGTCAGCAAGTCTGGAATGTTAGTGTTGCCTTTACAGGTGTTCTTGGTGACTAATTCATTAATAAGAGGTAAAATTTTAACAAAATGTAGCTCTACTTTGTTCACATCCACAAATGGGCCTGCATTTGCCCCCAGCCTTAAAGCTCCATTGGTAACCACGTGTTCCTCCCCAACCTCCAAATGGTTTTTCGTTGTTGGCACTGATTTTGTTGCAAATATGTTTGCCACTTCATCAATAATGGACGAAAAACTCCTACCGATTGAGGACATAGCAATTGATGTGACCTCATCACTTTCTAGTACATCCATAGTTTCTTTGACAATTGTGTCCAATTTAGCTTCATTTGTTACTGTGTGTCCCACTATATAGTGGACCATTTTTTTCACAGGATCTCCCTGCTCAGCATCAGTACACAAAATGGTTTGTATAGACCAGAACATTTGTTCTACCTCTTGTAAGGTGATTTTCTTTTTGAGTGAAACGGGATCTACAACTCGTTTGACAGCTTTTTCAATTTGTTTGATTAAGTCTTCAATACCTGGCCCAACAAAATGATGGCAGAGGGACAAGTATTTAGCTTGCAGTTCGCCATCAATAAGGGGGTCATCTTCACACACAGAGTCTCTGTACAGATATCCTCCAATTATATTCAGCTGGATCCTCAGTGTTACTTGCAGAATGCTCAATGCATAAACAATAACACAGATCCTGGTGAAAATCATTACTTTCATTTGTTCCCACAGTGCCAGCTTATTTTCTGGATTTTCCTGCAATTCATGCACTATTCGCTCTGTGTCTAGAGAGCTTAAGATATTTTCGTTCACAATTTTAGACAGAGACAGAATTGTTTGATTGCAAGTCCGTTCTGTGCTTTCAAAGTGCTGCTTTTTGCGAGTCATTTCAAAAAATTTTTTTGCTTCTCTTTCTTGCCATTCTCTTAATTTTTTCTGGGCATAGCTTGTCAGGATGTACAGTCCACCAAAGACTGCACCAGTAACAAGAAACTTCCTCCTGTGACGATGCAAAAAATTCCTTATGCTAGAAAACATGTTATTTCTTTAATTGTTTTGATTTTTCACTAAATTATTGGAATTCCAGAGGTGAATCCGAACGATATTTAGTTGTATTCATGAGCCGTTTCGTGATAAAAGTCGTAGCGTCAATGAACCTTTCCACACAGTTCATGATGCATACTTCAGTCTTAGAGTCCATGCGCGTGGAGGGCCGTCCCATACACGTGTCCCAGCATGTGTCTGTGAGACCGTGGACTAGCACCTGGAATCCGTAAAATAGCAGATATATAACACAAGTTAGGCACCAAACAACATAACTAAAGAACAAACTTTTAAT
Source organism: Choristoneura fumiferana (assembly GCF_025370935.1). NCBI lineage: Eukaryota > Metazoa > Arthropoda > Insecta > Lepidoptera > Tortricidae > Choristoneura > Choristoneura fumiferana. The sequence goes on from NC_133491.1 coordinate 9,013,424, forward strand.
GTCGTACACAATACACTGCACAGCTTATCAGATAAATAATAGAGTTCTATTAATATTATTACTTTCAAGCAACATTTCGTGCGAACAATGAAGACAGAAAAGTAATAATACACGGAAATGCTATATCGTAACTAACCTGGAAACGTTGCTTTTGCGTTTCGGCGAGGATGAAGTCTTCCAGTTGCGGATCAACAGTTTGTTTTTCGGTCATATCAATTTTAATGTGGTGCTTAAAACGTTTCCGAACAACAAAATTTTTAATTTGGTTTTCAAATGCCAAAAAATAAGTAGGTATTGAATAAAGCACACATACAGTTTAGACCGTAAGTAAATTATTATCATAGATCAAAGATCAGTGGCCTGTCAAAAGTCTACAATGGAGTTGTCAGTCACGAAAGAAAATACGAAAAAAACCTGAAAACCTACAGCTCTGTTTGTTTGTTTATTTGTAATTGTACAAAATTTTGATTTTTTGGTGGTATTTTTGTCATATTTAAAATTTCAATATTAATGAAAAATAAAATACTTCAAATAGTAATAAAGAAGTCGCTTGTGTGAACGCGTTTTAAATATTTCGTTCAGAAATCTTATTATATAGAATGGCAACATTGGTGTAACGTACGATATAGGTACTTATACTCTTTGAACGTACGTAACGTCAATGTCAAAACAAAAATAACATCGTGATTTGCGGCTTTTTGTAATAAAATATACCTAATATTTTATTTTCCCATTCTTTATAAGTTGTGAATAACCCAATATGCCCCAAAATAGTCTCTGGAAGTTTTTCGACAGTAGTGATTTGAAGGGGTTCACATTGATCATCCCTAGTGTAGCTGTCGGCAATGTTGGACAGTTAGCTTGTGACTTGCTAATTTCATCTTTGAACATGAAGAAAATTGCTTCAGTTTACAGTCCTGCACTCATCCCAGTTGCCGGATATGATCCCTACGATTTAAAATCCAGTAACCTTTCTAGCAGTTGTGAAGCATACAAGTCTGAAGAAAGAAAATTAGTAATTCTACAGCTGAGAGCTCCCCTTGTTTACGAATATGCTCAAAACTTTTTGCAAGAAATTGTAGCAACCTTTAAGGGAAAAGAGATCAAAGACATAATTGTGGTAACAAGCAGCTATGCTCATGAGAGAAAACACATCATGACATCTCCATTTCGATATTTATCCAGTGAAGCATCACCATACACTGACAAAATTAATTCACTTAACTGGCTAGCACATGAAACTGCTGAGGGCGATATAAGGATCCATGGTGGTGGTTTTGCAGTATTGATCTTTAATATAAGCAAAGAAAATGGCATACCTTGTTTGGTTGTGTATAAATATTGTTCTGAAGGTGATAATATTCCAGATGCATATGAGATGGTGTCTCATTTGACAAGTCTTGTGCCGCTGTTCAATGAGGAAGACCTGATGTCCCAGCTCATTCAACCTGTATCCTGGAAACTTTTATTTGGAAGACCTCCACCTGGAGATATTTATTAATAAATTGGTTATATCTTTTCCATCATGTTTTTATTTCTAATTTTATCACACCATTTAACTGAATTCTGAGTTCAGCAAATTCTCAAAGCACAAATAATAGCTTATACCTAGTGCCATCCACGAAGATGCATGATTTTGTCAAAATTAGACATTAATGACATTGTAATAAGAACCACGGCACACATCATTGTGAATGACTACCTATAGAAGCATTATGGTACAGTCACAATCAGATATTTGGGAGCGGCCAAGGTGACCAAGTATATTGAAACATGATCTCTAATACCTTTATAATAGAGTGCATGTGCCAATATTTTTGACCACCTTGGCCGCTCTGAAATATCTGATGGTGACTGTACTAATGGTGGCAGACTGAGTTTACAGTATCTAGTTTACTGTGAATTAGCTTATTGTTAGATCTGTCTGACACATAATGTATTGTAACAAGGCTAATAAAGATTCAATTACCCTTTAACTAATCTCACGGTTTGTTCTTTTAAAAAGTTGAAAAGTAGCAGTAGGACAAGACCACACTGCATAGTACTGGTTTTCAGTGTGACTCTTACTTAAACCAACTAACAAAAAGATGATAATTAACCATTGATACTGTGTGTCAACACTTATGCGGCTCAATTGTTTAAATACAACTCACTAGCCAGCTAATTTTTACTTGACTACGGCAAAGCCAAAGGAAGAGTAATGATTTTAACAGTCAATGTATGTTTGTATTTACATGTTTAATCTGTACAGCTGTGTCTGCTCATTTTCCTAATGTTTTGTTAGTATTTTAAAAGTTATTTTTTATCAAATCTGCAATTGGCTATGCTACAGCCATAATCAGACAGTGTATGAGTTCAATGAACTTCAATGAGGGTTTTTCGTCAGGCGAAATATCGCTAGATGGTGTTAGTATCGTGAGGTCCATTTGACGTTTGCGTCGCGCTCGTGATTGGTTAAATAACTAAATGAGCCAATCCCAAGCAAGACTGAAACGTCAAACGGCCCTCACAATACTAACGCCATCTAGCGATATTTCGCCTGACGAAAAACCCGCCGATTGCTTTAATTCGAAAGTTAACCGAAGAGATTCCTTAAAAAATTAGTTCGGATTCAAACATTTTATACAATACGATATTCTCAAATGACGTTCAGAAATCACGGAGTTCTGAGGTAACAAACAAAATAATAATAATAATAATAAAAATACTCCTTTTTTTAAAGACGGTTAAAGACATCTGCGGGGCTACCTACTACTAAATTCGAAAATCGAAGTTCGTGTTGGTCCGTCCCTCTGACGCTTATACTATTTTCTCAAACATGACATGAAATATTGACGTTGTGTTACAAATAATAGGCTGAGAAGTATTGCGCTGCAGGCGCTGTGACTCGGCAGCCTGCGCGCGGTCACTCTAGCGGCCAGCAAAGAGATTTCATACAACCTTGCAGGCCGCTGGCCGGCAATGCGACCGTCTTTTGTTTCAACGCGCGCTCTGCGACACGCACGCGGCCCACGCCCAGCACCACCGCCCGCAGCCGCCCGCCGCCAGCAGCCAGCGCGACACGCGCGTACACAACAGGGCGACCAGACTAGCGTCCCGCCAGCTTCATTTCTTGTTTTTTATTTTATTTCATGTAATGTTTGAGAAAAGCACTATAAAAGCCTTGGCCGGAACCTGGGGTTGCCGGCCTCGCATCCCTATCTGCTTGGCCGGCAACCCCCTACTTCCCGGCCTCTACAGTAATGAACTATTAATACGAGAGTGAGAGGGACGGTACGACACGAACTTCGAATTTCGGAGTAGGCCCTCTGAACACGCACTTTGGCGACATTGGCGACTGACATTACGGTCGCGTTCCGATGTTTTCTAAAACATGACTTGAAATATTAACGTTGTGTTGCAGCACCGCCCTTGTACGCCGCGCCAGCAGCCAGCGCGACACGCGCGCACGCACAGAAAGGCTACTACGAAACTCGAAGTTCGTGTCGTGCGGTCGACACTTATACTATTTAAATCGAGAGCGAGAGGGACGGCACGATACGAACTTCGAGTTTCGAGTTTCGTAGTAGGCCTGCAGGGCGATATCTGCTTGCTGCTATATCTGCTTGGCCGGCAACCCCCTACTTCCCGGCCTCTCCAGTAACACAGAATATATAATATGCCAGTAATGTACTATTATAGGCATCTAGTTAAGTTTATTTATTCATTACATCATAGTTGTCATAAATGTCAACTTGCAAACATTTATATTAAAGTCGTCAAAGGATATAAACAAGACAGCTAGATATGAATGATGGTGATTGTACCTAAATATACGTTTATCTATGAAAGATGCAACCTCGTTAATGGCGGCGCGGCACAATGGAAGCTATATTTTTCGAAGCCATTCAGGTATATTTACGTCGCCACACCGCAATAAAATTTTACTTTACGGTCGGCCAGGCTCTCACAATTATTATCGTTCGCCAGTAATTTCACCCACGTCCACTGTGCCGAATTTAATTAAACTTTAATGAGTTGCCTACATAACCCTTTATCTACCTATTACTACCTCCCTCCCATTATTTCTAAATTGTAATGGCAGCTAATTTTTAGGGTTCCGTTTTTTGTAAATACGGTATGGTACTCCTGTGTCTTTCTGTCTGTGCCTCTGTCACGTCACGTCCAATTTGCTCGATTTGAATCGATGAAGTTGAATATTGGTATTACATTATGTAAGTAAGTCGGTGACTCAAAGACAGACGTGTAACATAAATTAATTAATTTAAGCCACTAGGCTTTTTGTCACGAAATAAAATGACTCACAAACTCCTGTTAAAAAAATGAAACCTACATAAATTACCTAACTGGTGTCTAACTAACAGCAAACTCGTGGTAGGTAAATATAACATATTTTTATAAAGCCAAAAACATTTTTTTAGTTCATAAGGCGATAAGCAAGACTCAGCATTATCTTGGGAACACCGCACCCCGCGCGCAGTAAAGTGTTATAAATCGCCTGTTATCGCCTCTGAGCAATAACCACTTTATAGCACTATAAAGACAACGTAACGTTGAGAAAGTATATCGGAAAGTAGAGACCAGATATTTTTTGTAAGCGCTCGTTGCTCGAAACGATGACGGCTACCCGAACGGCTGCTTTACGGCGGGAAAAGTGGCTTCATGCAGAAGATATTTTGATATTTCCGTGTCTCTACTTTAGTGATACGACTTCACGTTGTAAGACTCATCTCGGAAGTAATTCAGCTCGGGTTGGGTACATACAATTAAAAACTTTATCCATTCTAATAAGGTAGTTACTAATTGAAAATCGGCTAAGAGCGAGTCGGATCCGCACGCGAAAAGTTCCGTACCACACCGTATTGAAAAAAAAGTGTTTTTCATGGAACTGGGTAATACTGGGTATTCTGTTTTATTTTTAACTTCATTTTATTATTATTAGCCATAGCTGTTGTGTTTCGGCGTGGAGAGTAAGACAGCCGGTGAAATTACTGGCACGTGAGGTATCCCATCTTAGGCCTCTAGGTTGGCATCGCGTCTGCAATACCCCTGGTGTTGCAGATGTTTATGGGCGGTGGTGATCTCTTACCATCAGGAGACCCACTTGCTCGTTTGCCATCCAGTCGAATAAAAAAAAAAGCCATTTTTTTTAATTAACCATAGTTGTGAACCCCTTTGGGTTTTCAACGTTTTCAATATCTACCCATCCCATTGCTATTATAGAGATCAAGCACAAATGCGGAAAAACCATGTAGATACATACCTATACAATCTCTGTGAAAATTTCAAAAGTTTAAAAAGAAGCAGTCCTGCGACCGACAGGCAGACAGATAGTCGCGGACACCCTTCGGGTACTTAGTGTTAACTGTGGCACTAATTGATTAGAATAGGTAGCCAATGAGTCGCTTAACAACTTAATATCACTACTTACCTATTCACCTAAATGGAATGGAATTTATTTATCTTCAGGCAACGTGATTGAGCGAGCCATCCTCCCCGTACCTTTTGCCTTAATTGAATTTTACCCTTCGAAATTGTAAATTGTTTTACGTGCACCGCCATAAAATAAAGGCGTCATAAAACGAACGTGTTTTGCGTAAATAAAATTGATAAAGCGCTATAGATAAAAAAACCGCAGAAAACTAGGAAACCGTAGCCGATATGAATATTGACTTTCATATCCGCAACAGAGTGGGACGGTTCCTGTGTGTATGGCTCACGCCGACAATGCTGTCGTAGCGCCTCTACGGCGTAGCACTTTGGATTTGAAATGTAAATTTCGTAGCACTCTCCATTCTACGTACTATCGAGAGTCGTGTGCCATGTTTAAACAAGTATTATTAAGGCAGCCTCACTGTCATTTACAGTTCACATCTATCTACAGCATATTATTTTATGCCTAGTCTTTTAAAATTAAAATACAACTATTTATAGGTGCGATACAGTACAGAACGTAAGTCAGTTACTTCGACAAAGGTGTTTAGGGATCATTGGTAATCAGTAATCAGTAACTTTATTTGCTAGAACATAGGTACAATAGCATTGGTGTTGGTTGGTGGCATGATCCTTTATTTTCGAAATTATTATGCAATAATAATATTTTAGCAGAATAATATGCAAAACTAGAAAGTATACAAATTTTAACTACTTACTTTCGTTAAGGTATTCAGATTGGCAGACGCTCAACTTGTTAATTAGTTTATCAAATTAATTTTCCTAGTCTTCTACACTGTATAATTTTTCCTACGATGAAAAAAATAAGTTTCTAGAGAGAGCAATGCCAACAATTGTCCGCTTCTACCGACCCAAAAAGAGTTCAGCCTAATAAGGTTACTTTTTACCAGCACACGGGTAAAAGCCTCATTGGCATACAAAAGGGCCCTGTTTACGGATTCCGGACAAAGTCATTTTTAAAACAAAGGTCGGTTAAAAATGACCGTTTATCTCCACGGCAATCTCGCGTCGAATCAATTAAAGGACATCATGGCTCAGCGACCCGCTGCCCGCGAGGACGCGGTATTTATAAAGCCTGTGCGATGTTATTAAGTCATTTTTATACAGCTATTGTGTAATGTTACTCTGATTGCTTGGAGTATATAGTTAAAACTATACAAGGGTGTTCAATAACACACTTGTGGGTAGGTATGGGGGTGTTACTCGTATAACAATTAATAAAGGTAATCACGCTCTACATCTTTCAACAAATAAGTATAATCAGGGGTAGCCAGTTATACTAATCCAGCCATCGGCTGACATATTTCTGATTTATTTTAGAACACCTATGTTTATTGAGGTTAATGATTATAAATATATTTACTCTCGATCATATTGTAAATTATCATACGGCTTAACTCACGATTATAAGTCAATAACGAAACTATTCGGACTGTCACTGACCTAAACGTGAGTTTAGTAGGTAGTTTAGTTTTAAAAATCATGTCATAACTCACGAGAGCTTGGGTGGTATTTATTTATATGGTGATATTTAATGTAGATTTTTCATTATTCAGTTGTGTTCTCAACTACAAAATGTCTGTAGTATTTTGGTGTCGGAAAAAGTAACAAACTAACCACGTTTTGCTTTATTGGTACACGACCGCGTTTGACCGAACAAGCGGCCATGTTGTTGTGGAATTGCTCGCCAGCTGGCCGCGTGATATTGTATTTATGCCTTCTGAATTTTTTAATCGATCATTTCAGCCGTACACGCATAGCCCTTTTGTTTCCCTCGTGTTGGATTGTACTGTTGAAAATAAAAACACGCAAAATGTACGTCTCGTCTCGTTTATTTTATTACCCTGATTATACAAGCATGTTCTTTTATAATTTTATGTTTTTTTTTAAAGAGTACCTACTTACACGCTATTCATAATCTTTTTTATTTTATTTTATTTGGATTGGGCGTAATAAGTAATATAAACGTAGTAATTAATTAGTGTTTGAAGTAACATTTGCTCAGTATTTATGCACTTAGAGAAACAACGCGACTAACTCAAGAGCAGTCTCGAGATCAAACGGCGCCCTTGTATTAATAAGCCAATTTGGTGAAATATGTTTGCTGCGAGACAATCTTAAAAAAAATGTAGCCATGTAGTTTAGCCAAAACTGAGCTGTAACTACTTTTTATTACTATTTAAGAGCAGTCGTGGTTTATTTCAACCTCTAACCGTTTTTTTCATCAAGGAGTTGCATGAATAATACTAATGTTAGTTCTCGGGTCTTGGATGTTTACAATACAATACATAATAATAGTAAATATAATATGTATTTATCTATATAAGTGTTTATACGTTGCCTGGTGTTCATAGTACAAACTTTGCTTAGTTTGGTATTATTTCGGAGTGTACAACTCTCTGCTAATGTCAAGTTTACCAATAACGCTGTTGCATAGGTACACTTTATATAACTGTTTCCATTTGAACAAAGTACCTCGATAATCCAGCTTGCAAATTTACGCATTTCCGATGACAAATATACGGCGAGATGAGAAACATTAGAGTTTCCATGCGACCGGGCGACAGCATGCGAATTCAAAACGTTCGATCGTATGATAAATTCGAGCAATTTATCGAGAAATTACTTGACATGGTAAACCGCTTTTAACACTTCCGTTTCGCTTCCAACGCCTTTCGTCCATACTAGACTATACAAACTATATGTACGTTTTAGCTATACATTTAGAAATAATTGTACTTAACTATTGTTCAAAACGCGTATTTTGAGCTAACTAATAAATAAAGAAAAAGACGCAATAACGTATTTGTTATTTATTTTTTATAAATTTACTGTAAGTTTTACTTAAGTACAGTGAATATTATAATATATGTCGAAGGGCGGATCGGGTCCGCTCGATCGCCGTCGTCACTCTCGCCGTTCGCCATATTAATTTTGATATGATTAGTCCAACAAATAAGAACACTCAAAGTTCAACTCACCACACTTTATTAAAAATCTAAAAAAAATAAATCACAATACTCTAGGATGACTTGGATAATTAAAGATGAAAGATTAATCACAACGGAACGCAGTGAGGTTGGCTGCGTTGACGGTTCCTGTCCTTCTCCCTTCGCTCTCCAAACAAGAATGCCAAATCAAAACTACCCGCCATCGCAGTCAAACACACTCAAGCATTGACAACCTCTTTTTCTTTTTTTAACATAAACAAGGCTTGGGCATTCCGCAAACTGCCAGTGTCGTGTACGTGGGTCTGCGACATATACATAAAACTAAAACTGAATATAAACTGAACTAAAACTACAAATTAAAAAATTGTATATATTGTGTGTTAATAAATATTTATTAAGTACCTACCGAAAAAAAAGAACATACAGAAAACTTCGTAAACGTTCAACTTTCAACTCTTTATTGCAGTTGCTTCAAACAAGATTTCAAGTTCGGTAAAAATAATGTCGCGTCACAGGGAACGACAAAGTTTATGAATTAGCGAAGTTACGAGCCAACAGCGACAAGGGCCCGCTAAAGCACCTAATCAACAAAAATACGTTGCGGTTAGGGATGAGTATTTTAGATGAGAGTCGCTCGTACCTTTGAGTTGAAGCAGAAATGTTTTTGGAATATCTCACGAAAGAGTTTAGGTCCGGTTTCGTTTTGTAAGACGGACCTATAGCGGTTAGCCAATGCCAGGATCGTAGTAATTATACAAAGACGGCTGATTTAAACCCTCTTTTCTGTTTACCGGATAAAAACTGTTTTATATCAAAGATACTTTAATGTGTTACTAAATTATTCCAAATGAATTTCCTTAAGTCAAGGCAGTACTTTTTTAAAACATGAGATTTTTCTTGATTATAAATTTAAATTCCGTGATTTTTTTGTATTTAGTCGGTTCGATCCCCAGGCGTGGCAAGTGTATTTTCAAAAATCTTAGAAAAACTGTTTTTATTTTTAAACTAATGCAATGTTTTCTTTTAGTAAATTTTCCAATTTTCAGCATTTACTCGTAGCCTAATTTTTTTCCAAGAGGCGTCACATCATTCTCACCCTTAATAACAACGAAAATAAACGCTCACTCATTTAGTGCTCACTGTTGCTCGTAGTCAACGTGTAGGAAGTCGAAGGAAAATACCGTTCGTTAAATTTATTTTCGCTTTTTCCCGGAAGCGTAATCTCCAATCAAAGGTCACATTTTACCGCCGTAGCTACTCGTGCAATAAATTATTCATCCTAACTAAACAATAATTTGAAGCTTGGTTAAACAATTACCAAGGAGGTATAAGTATAGGTATAACAGCACCCTTTTATAAAGCGGTCTTGAAATCGCCGTGACGATAAAATATTTTTCACTAGGCGATATGAAATGACTGTTCACCTCGAGACTAAGGGGCTGTTTCACCATCCATTGATTAGTGTTAACTGGCGGTTAGGTATGATGCCGTCTCTATTTGTTTTATTCGAATAGACGGAGACGGCATCACATTTAACCGTCGGTTAACGCTAATCAATGGATGGTGAAACAGCCCCTAAAAGTTGATATAAACCCTCGGATAAATAGACACCCTCGCTAAGGCTCGGGCGGCTAACCACCTCGGGTATATATTGGCGTATTTTAGTCCCTCGATAAAAAATATACTATTGATGCTCTAGTGCATAAAGTAAAATCTTCGTCTAAGACCAAGGAAATCAGGTGCCAACAGCCACAAACAAAAAAGTTTCTAAATATTTATTTATATTCAAATAAAAATAAAAATCAATGAAAGTAAAAAAATATAATTATATAGCAATGCATAAAAACTAAAAAGTACCTATTAATGAACAATTGTTTCCACTGTTGCTATTTCATTTCCTCGCAATCGAAGTGAAAATCAGTGTAAAACTCTAGGATTAAACCTATTTTCCCCTCGACGAGTCCTATCCACCCTCGCCGTACCGGCACGGGTGGCTATATGAACGTCTCGGTTAAAATAGCTCGTTTTATGTTCTTGTTGCACAATCTACTATTGGACTAACATACCTAAAGACTACGCTTTTACAATAAATCACGCTTTAGCAATAACAATTTAAATTAATTATATCGTCGAAGATAGTGCAAATACGTGTAACTAGCATTGGATAATTTCGCGTATGTGACCAACCCAATTTACAATACTTAATCAAACTTCTTTGAAATAACGCAATTATGGAGTTAAATTGAAACACCTGTTAAATTATTAACAAATGTGCTGATACGCGGTATTTACATACATATGGAAAATAACCGGATTTGCACTTTTGAGTCGGTAGACTGTGGTTGTAAGGTACCTCAGTAGGTAGAGTCAGTACTCTAACTCTCAGGAAAACGGGCTTTTTTACGTTAAAAATATATATTATTAGCGAATGACATTCACAATGTTTATGCTCGTTTTCCATCCAGTCGAATAAAAAAAAACAGATTTCAACGTAGCTGAAGCGACTCATAAGTAAAAAAAATATTTATTTATTGTTGGTGATGCCAACAATACCATATATAAGTAATTCGCATTTACAAAAAAATACTCCATATTTTCGACAGCGAATCTCATTTACTTTTCCCAGTCGACAAAGAGAATATCCGATACTTCTTTAAATTGGCGCTGACTGCTACAACAGTATTAAGAACGGTAAGTACGTTCTACGAATGAAACTTATTAGCATTAGGTACCTGGGGTACTACGACGAGGTGGGTTACAGTGTCTAATTGCACTCCTTCCTTCACAGCTATACGTCGGGTATTCCAAACTATGTAAGTGATACAGAAGTGCGGTATTATTCGTGTTCGTCATGTTTGATCAAAGCTGCAGAATGTGTAGTGCCTGTCCCTGTATTTATGTCGGCGGCCGATCGTAAAATCCGCCAGATCACGAAATTCCTAGGCATATCGTGAAACGCCGCCATTTAGAAATAATACGGCAGATCGATTAGAGCAACGCATTCGTCGATATTCCTAGCTCTATACCGGGCACATCGTAAAATAGTTTCTTTTTTGGCCACTGGTGGCGCTGCGTATGCAATGGCGGCCGTGACCAGCTGACCGGTCGTGTTTGTTTAGCGCGTGAAAAATGTCGGCGTCGCAACAAAATGATCCTTAAACCGAAACTAGTGATTGAATTCAAAATAGAAGTGCAAAAGAAGCTTTTGAACATCAGCTCCGTTCTTTTTATGTGAATCAAACGGATTCTTTGCACAATATGAAAAAACCATGGACGTCTGCCCGTATTTTAGAGGTTAGTATTTTGTTGATAAATAAAGTATTCACTAGTTGTTATTTATTTATATAGAAAAAATTAGGTACGACGAGCGAAGCGAGGAGTGGTTAGTATTAATTGTGATCACGACGCACGAGCCGAGCGTGCAAAGCGAGCGTGCCGCGGCAGCGGCCGGCGAAGTGCCAGAACCGATATGGCGGCGTTTCATGATATGCCTAGGAATTTCATGATCTGCCTAAACTGGCCAAATCATGAAATGGCGGCGCTTCATGATATGCCTAGGAATTTCATGATCTGCCTAAACATCACTAGGCAAATCGCTAAACGGTGAGTTTTGAACGATATGGCGAATGTCCCTTAGCCAATTCATGAAATGGCGGCGTTTCACGATATGCCTAGGAATTTCGTGATCTGGCGGATTTTACGATCGGCCGCCGACATTTACACGAATAAGACCAATAGCCGAATACCCAATCTATCTGTGTCGCGTGATACAATGACCCATATCATCTAACTAGTTAGGCTCAGTTTTCAAATGCTAGATTTCAACGCGTTTTAAGGGCGTACCGACCGTGTTAACATAAAATTCAATGGGGCGTGTGAAGTTCCCAATCCGCACTGGGCCCACGTGAGAACTAAGGTCCAAGCCTAACTTGTGTCTTGCAGTGGGACGTATATTGGTCCAGATGATGATGATGATGATGATCGAGCGTATTATGCGGTTCGCTTAACGGTGGAGTTATGATTCGTAAACTATAAATAATTGTGCATTAAAATATTAATGGTGGTAAATACATCATATGTGTCGAAAGAGGTTCACTGCTGGACTAAAGTCTCCCTGAAGAGTTCTATAATGTTTGCCTGCTCTGCCTGCATCCAACTGATTCCTGTGATCTTTATACCAGATCGTCGTTCATGTTATTGGGAACCTTATTCCCATGTTCTGTCATCTGGTTCGCGATTACTACTCTAGAACCTTACTGCCCCATCGGTAGGTACGCCCTTAAGATTCACTTCTATTTGTACAGTTGCCACCGTGAACTTTAGCTCAAGATATAAACCAGGTTTGTCCATCGCTGAATACCATTAGCACTATATATTTTACTTGTAGCATACTTCCTAATTTCGCTTCTCAATCTTACATATCTCTTGAACGGTGCAGAATCAGACCCAGAACGAGCTGTGTCGTCTGATTAAATAGCTCTCGCTCTGATTATGGCTCTATTAAATTCCAAACCCGGGGCCAGAGAGTAATTTATAAAAATATCTGTGCCTTTGTGTTTTATTCTACAACGGCATTTTTCTCATTTCTAACGTAATATCGCTAGCACATTTTAAATACCTACTGCCTACTTTTAACTGCCACATATAAATTCGGAAACTCGACTACTGAGAACAATTAAAAATACTACTTCGCAACCACATTTTTTGGACTTTTAAATAAATAAATTGAATGAACCATTACAGTTAAAGGAAAAACACGTTCCATCACTTTCCATCATCATAACTTAAAATAAACTAAACAACCCCCCTACACATGACAAATACGTCTGTTATAGACGTCACATACCTATAATTTTTGATTTAGTTTTGAAAGAATGGAGTGGAGTGACTTTTGATTCACAGATAAGTAAAAAAAAATTATAACAATAAATAGAACCGATTACAAAAAAAACATGAAAATATTTTTCTACCAGTCTGAAGTCAGTGCCTCATCACGAGCCAGCAGGAGTGGACCTATACTCGTCTACCTCACCTACATTCGAGTATATTGGGCTTCAATCACTCCTGCTGGCTCGTGCTGAGGCACCGACTTCAGACTGGTAGAAAATTATTTTCATAGTTTTTTGTAGTCGGTTCTATTTTTTGTCGAAAATACAAACTGAGACACGGATGCACAGAAAAACCAGAAAAAGAGACCAGCGCTGGGAATCGAACCCAGGTCCTCAGCAATCCGTGCTGCGTGCTTTAACTACAAAACGCTGGACCGAATTAAGACACGAATTTTTCCTATGCATACATATCTCAGGTTGCTTATTTCTACCCGTTCCATTTCACCATATGAATTACAATAAGCTTAAATTGCTTAGCAACTGCGTTAAAGTAATTGAAATTCAACCCGTGAAGTACTTGTTATTAAGTAGTCGCTCCGTTGGTCAAATTTGGTCTTCATCATAAGTTCCACTTCACCAAATGATGATTTTCAAGAGCAAATGCACGAGTACTACTAAATATATCGAAAGGTATTCCTACAATATTTGAAGAGTTCCCTCGATTTCCTTAGGATCCAATCATCAGATCCTGATTTGGTGCTTATGGGACCTACTTAATTGAAAGCATTCCTAGACGAACGAAAAAATAATTTTCAAATCCGTTTAAATCACGGTGTTTTGAAGTAACAAATAGAAAAAGAATACAACGAATTGATAAAACTTCCTCCTTTTTTTGAAGTCGGTTAAAAATATCTAAGTGCGTGTCGGGCCACGCGCAATTTAGAGATCCGTAGTTATCCGGCTAAAATTTGCATTGCAAAGCTTAATATTTCGTAAACCGGATGTCGGAATAGAAACAGTACTTTAAACACTTTCTACATAGCAAGCGCAAAAATAGGACAAAGTAGGTACGGCACCTACCTATCTACAAGTATGTAGAGGGCGATTTCGACACATTGTAACGCACACGCCGGCGGCGCCTCCGAGCCTGTAATAATTATGAGTGCCATCCTCAATTCTACCTCCGCGAGGGGCGAAGCTTTATTCGTAAAAACTTTTAATTGAACCGATGAACAGTTTTTGACATATTGTTCTATAATATTTACCAGCAAATTCGTGTACAGGCCCATCAAAGTTACCAATTAAGAAAAGTTTTGTTGTTGACAGTTGTTGAGATGAAACGTTTGATAAATTGAAGCAGAAACAATACGGCGAGGGCTCATTGTAGCTTTCTACAAGTTGCTTTGTGGAGTCAAAATTGGATTGCGCGATACTGGTGCTGTTTAAGGAAATTCAATAAACCTGTCGTAAACCTGACGACAGTATCTTGTCTCGGTTTTATGTTTTGGGAACAGTGAGTAGGTTTTTAGTTGTGCTTTCTGATGGGTAGTAAAAAGCGTAGCAGCTTTACGAGAAGGCGCCATTCATAGGATCGCGACACTGAAATAGTGCGGGCGAAATGTTTATGAGAGCAATCTTGTTGTTGGTCCCATTTCTTTTATTTGGATCAATCTGGAGGCTTTTATGTGGCGTTGTAACAATTTCAACATTTTTTTCTTGACAATATTAATGGAAAAAACATCAAAGGCTCTAGAGGTTATGACTACGCCGTGACTTGTTATTTTGCTACAGATTAGTAAATATTTAAATGAGTCTTGTTTCAAACTATGTAAGTATGTACCTGCAGGAAACACCATAATTTGATCTCGAATTCTCGTGCCAAACTATAGAGATGTTAATTGTGCAGATGAACAGATTGAAATCGTAATTATGCCCGATTATTCACTCTATTTACTGTTGAATAATTTGAACTAGATATTTTGGATCATATTTATGTATCGTAACGTCGCTGTGCTCAGTTGATCATTAGTCTATGCCATGAATTCGATCCTGCAATGTGTACACAACCTGCATGCTGTATCTTACAGACTTGACTTGCTTGAGGACTTGACTTCGAGATCTAATCTCACCTGCACTCCTAATTAGATATTACCTTAAACGGCAAACGTCCTCAAAACATTTGAAAAACAGATTTGTGTTTACTACGAGTATTATTCCCATGTTACCTACTTTGGAGCCCCCTGGGCGCTCTGTCTGTCAAAGTGTCGTTCAAGTCGATTGTATCGACTTTAATAAAACTTTATCTTACGTTACGTCAAGGAACTTGTGTGATAATTACGACTCATATTCGTGTGAGCGAAACAGGAATGCGTACTTACTACAGATCAAAAGTTAACGATTTAATTGGACTAAATTTCCCAGTAATCTTTATTTCATTGCACATGCACAACCCACATTCATAGAAGCCAAATGAAATAAACGAGGCCGAATCATAAAAGTTGATGTACCGTTTCGCATATTGGTTTCGGTGAAACATTGCCGTTCATTTCAATTATTTTAACAAACAAAATTCCTACCGCAGCTCACGTGCATGCTCACTGGAAACTATTTTCAGGAAAAAGGCATTTTTTGGGACAATACGTAAATATTTTATAAAGTTTGCTGATGTGCGGTGTTGATGAATGATCGTCTTTTATTTTTTCCGTTGCGCACAAAAAGCACTAGCGCCGAGGAGGGTCAGTTTATCTCACCTCCATTATCTGATTCATACTTTTCGAAAGTTATTTTCTACAAGACATTTTTGAGCACAGCTAAATAAGCTTATGTACCTAATATTTTTTCTCGCTTAGATAAGTAATCAAGTTCCTAATATGTTTTTTTGAACACCAGTGTTGTGATTTCATTGCTTGAATGCAGCCTTAAATTCATGCTTGCTTGCACGCTTAAATGCAGCCTTGAATTCATGCTAGCTTGCATGCTTGAATGCAGCCTTGAATGAATGCTTGCTTGCATGCTTAAATGCAGCCTCGAATGCATGCTTGCTTGCTTGATTGCTTGCTTCTTTGAAATGCTTATGGTTCACGCGAACGAAGCCGCGGGAAAAAGCTAGTAATTAATAAATGTGAAAGCGAGCTTACTTGCGATGGCTCATACTTATGTTTCATTAAAATTGGGTTAGCCATTTTTAAGATATTGAAGTTTGAATTAACAATGAACGGGTTGTTCAACTTTTGTAAGTTGGTCTGGTTATTTATATTACTAAGTCACATTTCTAGAGCTCGGTCGTCAAGACTTTTTAAGATCTCAAGAAACGCAATGAGATTATGAGCAAACAGTTGACCCCAGGTCTCGTTTCAAGTGTCGCCGTTCGACTTGGTTGCTCGAATCACTCTTTGCTCGAATCTGGAGCCACTGTGTCGGACAGCGGCTGAAATTGCCAATTAATGTGTCCGGGCGAACCTGGCCCTATACTGCGATGTGGAAAATTCGAACTTCGTATCTTGCCGTCTCACTGAGGCTAATATTATTTAATACGAGAGTGAGAGGGGCGGTACGATACGAACTTCGTTTTTCGAAATTCGTAGTAGCCCCCCTGGGTCGTCACACCCACACCTCAGTCGTGCTCCCCGTCTTGCATGTTCCCGTGTTGCTATTAGTAACTGAGATTTGTTGTTGTTTCACTTGATGATCATGATAGACAATTATTTTTTTAAGGAAAAATACTTATACGTGCAAATAAACTGAATAGCTCTCCTGACAATTCTTAATAATCGAATAATTTCATATCTACTTTAATGGTGCTACTGGTACATAATAGATAAAGTTTGTTGTTTTATATGTTTGTTTGTCCCAACAAATAGACAAAAATTGCCTACCTACCTCTGGAACATTAGTGTGGAGCATCAGTTTATTAAAACTGATTCAGATTTTTTTTTCACTAACAGAAAATTACATTACTTTTTATCCTTCAAAGTTACCATGGAATTTTGTGGACAAAATATACAAAGTCATAATGAGAGTTATTCTCATAAATATTAACTACATTGCTGATTCCCAGAAGTCATACAACTATATGTATATTTATAGCATAGCCTGCATGTAAAACGGACTGTAATTAAATAGGCGTGTTACAATTATCACGACAATGGCTAATGACACCGGCGGGCCAATTTCAGGCTTGCGTAATATTACGGATCGCGATCCTTACACGTGAGTAGAAACCTCACAGAGACAAAACATTAAAGGGCTGTTTCACCATCCATTGATTAGTGTTAACTGACAGTTAAATGTGATGCATCAAAATAAATAGAGACGGCACACATTTAACCGTTAGTTAACACTAATCAATGGATGGTGAAACAGCCCCTTATACTCTCAGAATGTTCATTATCATTTTATTATGATTATGTCATTTAATATAATATTATTATTTAATGGTTGTCATTATAAAGCCATGAGTTTTAAAATAAATTTATTATTATTTAGGTGAAGGAGTTTAATTCATCAGCCACCATGGAACCATTTCACAGTAAACGTCATAGTGACATCGCATTAATTAACAAGTAAAATCGTAATGACTTTTCCTTTGAAAAGGTTCCATGGTGGAGTATTTTAATCGGTGATCAGGTACCAGTTTTTTATGCAGTTGTTCATAACGGCCTTGGGAAGTCACAGTCCTGCTTGAGAGGCCATAGGTCAAACCACAAGGCCTTCACAGCTTTAACGTAATGTTTAAGAATTAGAACTATTAGTACTCAGTAAGTCAAATTGTAGACTGTAGTCGATGATAGTAGTGGCTTGGGAACTTATGCACAGACAATTTAACAATAATTTCTGATGATTACCGTAAAAACCCCCTACCTACCTACCTAACTACCTACCTACCTACCTACCTACCTTACCTACCTACGTACCTTTTATAACTATGTACATGACTTTACAATGAATAAATGAATATGAATATGAAAAAGGGTAAATATGACATTTACAGTAAAAACCTTCTACAATGGTGAGAGGTTATATAAATTAAACGGTCCAACTCAGGATTATAAGTCAGGAACAACAGCACCGATGCAGTAACCTGGTCTCCCCGTTGCTTTCAGCGCGATCGCAGCGAGCAGCGCTTCCCGAGGCAGTGTGGGAGCGCCACCGTCCTGAACGCACTATGAAAAAGATCTTCTGGATAGATCGAAACTACATGGACCGTTTCTAACCTGCTAATTTGTTGTTGTCCAAATATGTTCACGAGAGCTTAAGTGGTAAGAGATTTAGTTTTTTAGATTGGATAGTAAATTCATAGTGTTTATTATGTAATCGATATTGGCTTCCAGTCTATCGATACAGTTTATACTCGTAGGGAGCTTCGTCTCTGTAGGGTATGTTCGTATTGTTTGTGTGAGTCCCGCTACCAATTAACAGCCATAACCAGCAACAATGCAGGTAAAATGAATGGGCTGGAACATAACACGAAGCAGTAGATTACTTCACAAATGATGAGCGAGTGAGAGAAAAGATTTCTAAGCTAGTATTCGATCGGTTACATCCCTAATTTTTTGTGCTTATGTGTTTCTTTTTAAATAACGCACCCAAAGAAATTGCGTAAAAAATGTAACACAAGTAATTAACGTATATTAGGTACGCTTGTCAAAGTGTTTGTTTCTTTACTTTTCTTCGGCCCTAAAAAAACTATGGCTGTAAAGCCGGCTGGAATAGTGATGACTTCCGACTTTTCGGATGAAAATGGAATTTTAATCTATCATCAAAAAAATCATTTCTATAGGTCAAACTATTAATAGACAACTATGAAGTATTCATCAAAACGACCAGGTTTAGCCAAAAAAATATCTTCCACTGAGACAACGCTATGGTTCACACACGTAAGCTAAAAAGTTTTTTGGTTGGTCAGAATTTTGCCTCTAGTAGTAATGCTTCTTAGATGGAATCGTGGGCAACAGCTAGGATTTAACAATGCAATTATTATTGTAAGCAGAAAACTGAGTGGTTTCTGCATAATAAAGAGTAAATCCAAGTTAATATTTCATGTCATCCATGAACATTCGAATATCGAAAACGAATGTGTAATTCCGTATCTCTCAATCTCTTTGTCTAGTTTATCTCCTGAAAATAAATCAATTAATGCAATCATTTAGTGGAATCTTTTCTTCTACATGCCCATTGTTTAGCAAAGCATTACATTTCTTCTCAACATAACGACATTGTTCACCCCATCGGTTGCCAGCCAGCGTTATGTTCGATACATTATTGATATTCGTCCATTTCTAACAAAAGACGTGGTACACGCTAGATGCGCGAGGCTGTGCCCGCCAGTCCGCTACGAGCCGTAGCCGCGGTGCTACGTGCTACGAACGCGCTACGACGTAGCGCACTCGTACGTTGACCGCTACGTAATTTTGATTTATAAAACGTGTAAGCTATAGAATATAATAGAGTGGAGATATTATAGAACGTGTTTAAACTTCGTGGTAAACTGAATAGGTTATAATATATAATATTCGCGAAAAGTAATGATGTGAGATCTTAATACATACATACAACATTTTAGATTCTAGTAGAGACCTAAAATTTATCATAAACTAAACATTTTGTAAAAGAAAATAACCTTTTTCGACGTCTGAGACGGTTAAAACTATAATCAAGTTGTTATTTAAAAAACTGGTCAAGTTTTTTGTTAGTTGTTGGTTGATATGTGTCGCTTTTATTTGTTCTCATGTGATTCTTTCAATATGAATAATAAAATAATTAAAAAAACGTAATAAACATGCCCATACTAAAATTAATCCAGTTTACTTGTATATTTATTTGTAAGTTCAAAAAAAGGACTTTATTTTAAATTCTTGAATTATTTTATAGCCAATAAGTTAACATAAAGAGCTTAATAAAATTAAACAAAATAAGTTTATCAAAACAAGAATCGCGTGAAGCTTATCTCATAAATATGCTTACAACACTGTCCCAATAAAATACTCATCGGACCGTAATCGTTTTGCTTCCTCGTATTTGTTTAGGATTTTCATTTCGAAACTGTTGTATTGTGAGTGTTTCAATTAATTCCGGCGCGCGGAGCATTCCCGAATGCTCCCAATTAACTGTCCGGAAATGTTATCACGACCGGAAACTACATTCATTGTGCTCTATTTCAATAGCAGGGAAACGTGAAAATATAACTAAACGAATAGTTAGTAAAGTTAAACAAAATTATATTTTATCTAAGATACGAGTATGAGAGTTATTAGTTACGCACTGAACCCGCATGGGAACTACGGCCCAATTTCTCTTATTTTGAGAGGAGACCTGTACCCCAGCAGTGTGAAGTTAAGGCTGAGATCATGATAGGGTGATGAAGTAAATTATTTGTAAATAAAAAATATATAAATAAATTTAATCATAATCTCGACAAGAAATTGATTTGTGTTCACTGTACCGAGAATAGCCAGTTAAACACAAGTAAACCAACCTCAAGCAAAACATTGTGCGACTTGTATACTTTAAATTTTGCGCATTGCCATGTGACAGTCGCGCAGGCCAATCGGCGCTTACGCTTGCCACGCACACCCGCCCCGCGCACCACTCAGTCCCCTACCATACCTTATTTTAAACTTGTGGGCATAACGGTCACCGCTACATTTCCACCTCGCATATTTATGGATAATTTTCCACTCAGTATTCATGTGTTTATTTAAATTACTTGTACTTCAATAACCAGTAATAATAATAAGACAAATTACTAGAAAATTAAACAGTGTGAGTGATTCTTCATCACTTCATCAGCTACGAGTATCTTGGCCTATATACATACCACTGCAGGGCAGTTTTAGAAAAAAAAAGTACAAAATTAAAACTTTGCTCTTACCACATTTAGATTCTTGTGGTTAATTTAAAATTCTTATTCCGTGCGGAAAAAAACGAGTTACAATCTTTCAAAGCACTCTGTTAAACAAAAGTGTGGTACACAAAGTACTTATGTTAATAAGCACCCGGCTGCCCAACGAATATACGAGCTATAATGTGCCGTATAAGGAAACTGCAGGTCTGCTAATGGATTACTTTTCCCGGCTGTCTCTGCCGAAAACTATTTAATTTAACAAAAGAACAAATCTTTATTTCAATTAGGCGTCGACTGGATGAAGTTTATGCTGAATTTACTGACTTAATTTCTTAACAAGGAATCTTTGTACTGTTTAATAAAGAGCTTAATTAGAAAAAGTAGGCTGGGTGCTATCTCCTATCCAAGTAAAATACATAATTTGTATTTATGTATGAGTAACTTTCCTTGTTACTCAGCTAAATAAATAAAAAATAAACACACGTCTTTTTCACAGTCATGAGATAAATAAAGTTATATGGTCGTTACATTTTTTGGCTGATGACAAAATATTTTATGTACCACTTGTCTCGTTTTGTAACTAGACTTATATGAGCACAGGAATATTTTTCTGTTTTTTGCGACATATAAAAATCTTATATCAATCATATAAATATTCTGAATAAATTGCCTAATTATAATAATTGTCATGTGTGTGTAAATGTAATATATTATTCCGTCCGTAACATTTGTATTCAGTATTCAGTATTTATTTATTGCAACACTTTTTACAAAATGAATATATTTCATTAATTTTTGTCTTGTATTTCAAACAATGTATATTGTTTCTGAATAAATAACTATTTAACGCCGTACCTATGTACAGTCAAAAAACTCTTACTAGACTTAGATGTTTGGTTTTTCACTGCTCCGAGGACCCAAGTATTTGATATTAATTTTAAATCGATATCTCCCCACGTTTCTAAGAAAAAAAGGGCTCGATCGAACCTCTATTGGAAAGGGTTCCGTTTTTGTCAGCTGGTGTACGGAACCCTAAAAGCAGAATCTTTCGGTAAATATCTGGCTTACGCATCACTCTCGTATCACATGGCACATATTACAACTGTATAAGCCAGGTCTAGGAGAGTGTTCGGCATGTGTCGGCCAAACACCTTTTAGGTAGAACAACATAAGCCGATTGAACCTCCCGCCCAGAGTTGGTAATGTTATGAATCTTCTTGTTTAATCCGTCGCCAAGTCGATGCTTATTTATGTTCACATCACTTATTTATGGAATTATATATTAAGTAAGTTAAGTAACTACTTATATTTTTATAGACGGCAAAAATAATTATTTTACGTAAAAACATACGTTTGGCTCTATTTTTCGTAACAAAGGGATGTATATGTCGCAGCGTAGGGAAATCGGCAAAACAGAGATTTAAACAAATATCTAAGGGATATGACTAAATCACGCCAAGCAAGATGTAAAAATGGCGAATACATGTTATCATTTGCCTAGAAATAATCAGTCATTTGATCAAATTCCTGAATCTATTTAGTGAAATGATGAAATTACCCAAAAATGCAACTCGTTTTTTTCATTTTAGTGATTTGATAATATCCTTGAAACACGTCAGTGAGCTATTTTATTTCCTCAAATTGTTACTTACAGATTTTACTTACGCAAAAAAGAAAAAGTTAAACGCATTGTTTTCTCAAAATAATATCCCTTATAATGTTGTTAAATTTTTCTTCTTTCGCAATAATGATGAACGGGGGCAAGATAAAAATCAGATTGAAGGAAAATGGATCATTGTTTACACCTGTAACGCGGTGCACAATGTTTCCGTTTTCGTTTTATATCTTTCTAGAAAATTCTTTGAAGAAAACCATTTTGCTAGATTATTTACATCGGAACCTACGTTTTAAATCGGTAAAACTATGTAAATATTGTCTCTAGTTCATCTATTATATAATTAGACAAGGTTTGACTTTGATGTTCAAATAGTGGCAGGAAGACCGATGTTCGGGGAGATAAAAGATCTGTCTAATATAATATATCCCTTTACTCGCTAGAAACTTTGCTGATATTTTATGGCTATTAAACCTTTTGCAGATGTGGAATAGAACCAGAAATGAAGGGTCCATGTTAAGTACGCGACAGTGAACGTTTTAGTGTGCTGTACACTGCAATAAATAACAATGTATACGTCGATGTGGTTCATGAGTGTAGTGGCTATTCTGGTTGTGGACGTGAGGACAGGAGCGTTGCTGCAAAAAGGTGAGACCCTTTAAGAAAATAAAGTTTAGTTCAACCAAACCCATCAACTTATTTGCACTACACAATCTATATGATATAAAAACTTTTCGTTGTATGGATACGTACGCGAGATTTACTTGCATAGATACGTAATAGTAATGTATAGTAATGTTTTTTTGCTTTTAATGTATTTTATTTTTTAGTCTGAAAGATCCTACATTAAATCGATGATTTATACTAATATAGTAATGTAAGTTTTGTGACTGTGCTGTGCTATCAACTATTCAGGAGTTCGCTACAGATCGGATTATGTTAATCTC
This sequence comes from Choristoneura fumiferana, assembly GCF_025370935.1. Taxonomy (NCBI): domain Eukaryota; kingdom Metazoa; phylum Arthropoda; class Insecta; order Lepidoptera; family Tortricidae; genus Choristoneura; species Choristoneura fumiferana. Next base: position 9,037,063 of record NC_133491.1, read on the forward strand.
CCAAAATGAATTCATATTTTCATTTCTAAAATCAACATTATGATCGCAGGACACCGTTAGCATAATACGAGCTTAGAGAGATTGCGTTCCGGGTTTCTTTTCATACACCCATATTAGTTTCGAAGAACGGGTCACAAGCACAACCAATGAATAAATGGATTACACGCTCTTTAGAAACCTTTGCTATTATATCTATTTGGATAAAAATCCGCCCTTTTCATTTTAATACAGCTCTCTACGTCAACTGTACGGGTTTATTTATGAAGCCGGTCGTTATGTAGCGAGATATTCAGTTTTTTTTTTCATATATAAAATACGACAAACGGGCATGCGGCTCATCATCGCCGCCCATGGACACCTACAGTGACCTATATTACCATGGGTACCATTGACGCCTTGCAGAAAGTGGTACAGTCGCTTTTTATAGGCAAAAAACTGTAAAACCTCAGCCGCCAGTCCTTTTGCACATTTGCCAAAGTTGCACGTACAGGGTAAGAATCACCGCTTAAACCGCACAGTGGTCGAGCACCATCCATCCAGCTAGATACATTCAGAACATTGAACGCATATAAGCGTTTTGCTAACTTTCACCCAGTTCCTTAAACGCTACTGTGGGTTCTTATAACGTTGCTGTAATACTATGAATACATATGAACGCTTGTGTATGGACATTTATTAAAACTACTTAATGATAGCCAAAGGAACGCTTATACCTACGCGTTTGAAGCTCTGAGCAAAGTCAAGACTTGGCTACAGTTTAAAAACAAAAATGCCAACAGTGAATGCGTTAAGTGCCCAAAGGACAGCGATAAGAAAACGGCGATAATGATAGCTCAACGATAGACAGCTACCTATTATTTTAGTCTACCTAATGTTCATGCAGTAATTCGTTAATTATGCAACTTGTAAGGTGGAAGTTATTCTATAGTCAAGGCATCGAGGAAAATAAATAAATCTGCACAAGAATCCTATGCGCTGGGCGCCTCCTAAGGGTAATTATTGACTAGCCGTATCTATGAGCAATTAAGGTCAGCCATTCTCGTGAGAGAATGGAGCGAACACAAGCAAAAGGAAACGAGGAAACGTAGGAAATGAATATCCTCTAATAAGTAATCGTAAATCAAAATAATTACTAAGATATAGACATTAAAACAGTATTGATTGCTGTTTTATACATACGAATAGATATAGATTTCCTTACAATCAAATAATAAAAGCATTAATTTAGCCAGCCGTGACTACGATTTACTTCACGTATACTTATCAAAGTAACCAAATAAAGTTTCTTTTTTGAGGTTATATCAGAAACGTACGAAAAAAAATCTCTTTAAATCAAAATCAATCCCAACCAAACGCAAGTGACTTCAAAGTTGAGTAATAACGTTGGAGTTTTATTATTAGAAAAGTTTGAGATTTGAATTTCCCTAAGCGGCGACAAAATGTACCCGAATATTCGTAAGAAATGTGATTTCTTACCGACGACCCGAGCTGCCGCGCCGGGCACCTTCACAAACACGCGTGAGGATGTGTTTGACTTCGTTAATTGAAATGGGAGAGTATAAATCACAGCGCGGTTGAATTTAAATCAGTGGATAATCGCTTACTTCGTATACATAATCAACGAGCTTTCCTTTTGTGACAATTATCACTCTCGATCTGAGGAATATTGATGCCCATGTGCATCTACATATGAAAGTAGAGAAAAATTTAGCTTAGTACTCTTCAATCTGGCATCTTTGACACGAAGAAGAAATTCTCTAGGAGTTTTCTGAATATCATTATATATTATAAGGAAGGAGTTTTCTTAATATAATTATAAATATATTCCATAGCCAGCTATTTCTCTGCCAATTATAATTTAAATCAGTTGAGGTAATTCAGTGAAAATGTTACAAGTCGACTGACAGAATCAATCCGGTTTTATATAATTTTAATGCGTTGTACACTCTCGTACCTTTGTTAAGGGAGTTTTCCTTTTGTTGCGATTTGCTTTGAAGTTAAGCTTTGATGCTGGGGTCACTGAACAGCGTTACCTACATTAATTTGTATAAGTCATAACTTGACTTTGAGAGCAAAATGTTACAAAGAAAGTTCTCATTTGAATCATTTGGCTAGAAAAATACTTAGAACATTAGAATGTTACCAAGTGGAAACTGCTTTAAACAAAAAATAAGCTAAAATTAATTTCCAAGCAACCCTTCATCAAATATTTCAGGTAAATTAATTTATCATTTAACGATGAACAGATAAGTAAAGGCTGATTGTTTTAGCTGTTGAAATTATTTATTTTTTCAACTGAACCAAAAATTGAGTTTTTGTCGTTCATTTAACGAAACGTCAGTAGGTATCATAAAAAACTTGTACTTGTATGGGGTCAATAGGACCACCTTACGACATGCTAAGTTAAAACTCGCCTTGCCTGGCGGCCTGTCGGACAGCTCGCCCTCTATCCGACAAGCTATAAAAGGCTAAAATAGTTAGGTAGTTCATTCCAAAAAATACTTGCATTTCACATATTTTGTTTCTTTCCCGTCACTATAAGATGAAACATTTGCTATCAACTAAGGAGGATACATTAGATGTGTGGATAAATAAATACGAGTAGACCATATCCTTTCGAAAACTTAGTGTAAATAGAGAATTTGTATTTTCAAAATCAAATTACCATAAGGCAATTTAAAATCTAGATATACATACTCGTATATGGGTCATGCAAGATCAACTTATTTAATTAGGTAAGTGTATGCAGTGATGCCTTCACGACATGCGTCCATGCGTGCAGACATAGCATCCTAAGATGAACAAATATTATGATTTCGCCATGATAGGGATGGGATTGACAGGGGTCGAGAACAAATAAACCCACTTAGGGTTACCACAAAACGCCTTCTGTCTTATCAAATCCCTCTTTACTCTGAGTATAGTAAACAACACGTAAAAAGTGAACATGTAATTTGAAGTAATTTGCTAGAATAAAATAAATAAATATCGCTGGACACTTGACACCAACTGATCTAGTCCTAAGGTAAGCAAAGCTTGTGTGTACTAGGGAACGGATTAACATACTTTATACACATAAATACATATTAAACGTCCATAACTCGAGAACACTCGTATGTCTCATACGTAATATCTGCCCATGAAGATCGAATCCGTACCTCAAGCTTTCTACGAGTCGTCAGGCTCTCTAACCACTGGGCAATCCGTTTGTCAAAGAAATAAATTGTTACTATAGCGATTAAAATATCAAAGCCTTCCAGCGTTACAAAAGAGTCATCGACAGCCTATCGCAGTCCACTACTCTGTACTCGCTAAGGCGCGCCATTCAGCCCTGTTTTCAGCACTATCAAGTCCCTGCCAGCCGTCCTGCACAAATCGTCGCTCAATGTGGTAGGGCGGCGTTCCACACTGTGTCTTCCAAGACCGTGGTCTCCACTAAACTACCTACTTATCTACCCTAATGGGTATCAGTTCTTCAATAAATGGGACCAGAATACTGCCATTTCAGCTTATTAGTCCTATGAGTTATCTCAATCACTTTGATTCTCAGATGTACCTATGTTCTCGTTTATGATACAAACGGAAATAGAGACTCCTCATTTTTACCCGGCTGCTCAAAAAAGGGTTATTTGAAATTGCTTTAACAGTAGATCGTCAATAGTGGTAAGCCCATATGCATTAAATTAATCATTGAACGCGGACTAGTGCGACTGTAATTAACGCAGTTTCAGGAATAATTTGGATCACATTACACGGCCCATTATGCAGAAATGCTTTCGAATATTAATTATCTGCAAATTTGCATGTTAGCTATATGGCTACTTCTTTTTTCACGGACAGCATGATTGGACTTTGTGGGAGAGGAGTTGAGTATCGTATATTTTTAGGGTGCCATGACGATTTTTCGAGTCAGTGATCTGTTTGCTCAATATTAAATATATCAAATTTACAAGGAAAATTATAACGGATAAGATTGCTTGACAATTAGTAGTAGTTTAAGAGTAAATAGCAGCCTAAGGTATAAAATATACCTACGTAAACTTGAAAGATTCCGTACAGAATACGAAATCCTTAGAAAAATATTACTTGATTTTTTGTAATGGCTACGGAACCCTATATTGAGCGTGTCCGACACGCTCTTTGCCGGTTAATTTTGAATTCTAAAGCTGTTGATTTACGAAAATTATAAAAACGTTTTTAAAAATGTAGACCGCGTGGATAGTTTGTCTAAGCTAAAATTAATCCAACAATAACCGCCTGAGCCTAACGGGGATTCAGTTTCCCGTTAGAATAAACTAATATATTACTTGAGTGCGACGCGTCATTTCAGTTTACTTAGATAAGCTCTACTAACTACCTGTTAGTTTTTGAATTAAGTTATCTGATCTTTCCAAGTAACATTGAGATATAAGTAGGTGAAATCACCGGCAATAATATCTACTGAAAGAACGAAGCACTCTAAATATATCTCATAAACTCTCGTCTATACGAATAAAGGTGACTACTTGAACAGTTTACGTATTTTTATTTTAATGTCTAACTCGCAAAAACTCGAGACTGCATAGTTGTTGTTGTTGTAACTCTTTATTGTACATAAAACATATGAAACATATGTAATTTACATGCAAAATATGTATGCTCTGTGTAGGTAGCCACTCTCTCGGCTGTCAATAATAATAGTAAATATAAGTAATACTTGTTTAGTATCTGGCCAGAATCTATTACCATTCATTACAAACCAGTTGAATCTGTTGAAAATAAGATTTGTTTTTAAATTAATCATTCATATTTACGTCATACTTTGTGTCCTTGCCTGGTTGTCAATAATAATAGTATAGGTAAATAATATTTAGGTACCGTCGGGATCAGATCAGAATCTATTACTAAGTATTATAAATTAGTTGAATATGTAAAAAAATATGATTTGTTTTTAAATGAATTGTTCATGTTCAGGTAGGGTAAGGTAAGACGGTGTCTGAAAAAGGATTAGGGAGTAATAAAATGGTAGTTTATAACTATTTGTTTGTCGGTAGACGAGCCGCGGCGGTGTCACCAGTGCGCGTACAACGGCAGCGCGGCGTGCGCGCCGGCCCGCGTCGCGCCGTGCCCTGCGCGCGACCACCACTGCGCCACCGTCGCCGTAGCACCAGGTGCGAAGACATTATCAGCTTTAATTTGGTACCTTCAGTACACTCCGTGAGCTCTTAAAAAAACCTTCGAATTTTAGAAGCATACTTCGGGTATTGACGATGACACGCGATCACGCGAGAAGAGAGGAAAATAAGAGACATGTAAAAAGTTACGTAAAGGATAACCATCAGTACAAAATAAACCTTACTGTAATAATATTACGCTTATTTATCTTTTTCTAATTTTAATACAATATGACTTTTTGTCATAAAATAAAATAAAATGATAAAAACAAAACCAAATCAGCATTTTCGAATTCTTCCATCGTTAATTTAAATAGAGAACACCCCGCCTTAACACCCTACTTTTGTTTGGAAGTATATAGACCTGTTATACTGTGTCTACTTCTCTTGGGTATGTCAAATTAATTTTTTGGTCTGCTTCCTTTATTATTTTTGTAATGTACTTTTCGAAATCCTCTTTGCTTCTATAACTCGGTCTTGAACCTCATTAAAATACTTACAATCAACACCTTTCTTGAAAATTTCAGCTTCTTTGAAAAAAATAATTCATTATAAACAATTTCCCGTTATTGGCTATTAACAGAAATGTACCCTGTTTAAGTTGACTCCCCATGGAAGTCAATTTTTGAAAAATAAACAAAATAAATAAGTAAGTGGTGGTTTTATCTGCTCTATATAAATAAATGAAAACACAACAAGTGCACTCTTTGCGTGATGGATTGCTACTAAGTCAAAAAGACAATTGTCAATTTCTACTACACGAATCCTTCTGATTTCCCCCGAAACTACCGATCTAAGAGCACCTTGTATAGCGTGGAGGACACCGCATTAGAGAGATAAGCTTTTTAGTACCTACCACCTTACTACTTTTTTGCTCTCAAACGTGCAAGACAGTTACCCGAAAAAAAGGATAGCTGAACTAATTAGATTACTTGACGTTTAGAAAAAAAAAACTAATTAGGAACCAAAATAATGCTAATATTGCAAAACTGATTTTGGAAGACATCACCTAACTTTTAGCTACTAGTACCTAGGCCTTAGTTTTGTAGTCACTCAAGTTATGTTACAAGCAACAATTTTATTTTGATACTGTTAGCAAATCTATTTTTCAGTGTACGTCCGCGCAATATATTTGTGATGATGATGATGAAGCCTTCCATGTCTTGTCCGAAAAAAGCGATCCCTCAGGGTTGCTTATTATGTACATATTATATAGTTGGCAAAGCCAAACTTTGCTTTAAAGGTCCATTTTAAGGTAAGGTTTCATTGGCAATTGAGTAATTATATATGTGTCTTCATGCTGAAACTCACACTCTTCCACCTCCCCTTAAATCAGCACATCATTAGCTGAAAAACCAAGGAAAAACCACACTAAATGCTACGGTGTTTTAAACTCTACGAAAGTATTGCTCTTTTTATATTCACTTCCCGTTCCCAAACAAAACTAATGACGTACAGTCGAATATTTATATTACTTCCCAATAGTATTGCCGTGGCGTCCTAAGTCGTGACTTGTGCTGGATGGTATTTTTGTACTCATTAATAGTAACATTAACATAATGATTTGCGCTGTCGATTGTAAAACTATCGATAAATAAATTAAACTTTTGTTTCTCGCCCTCAGATTTCACGTCAACGCTGACCTGCGCCGCGGCCGCTGAGAATCCATGCTCCCTGTCATATTCTTCAAAACACGCGCTCCAACTGACCTGCACGTGTCCAGGCTGGGCCTGCAACGCGCCTTTCACTCCTCAGCTCAGGAACCACCTGCTCAACTTTACTTCAACCAATAACACAGTCAACCTCACCAAGACGTTTTTCAAACCATTTATCAACATTACCAAAGACAAACTCTATTACACAATTACTGTTAAAGTAAATGCAAGCCAGCCAAACAACACGCAGTTACCAATACATGTCATCGAGCACATGAATGACATAGTTGCACCGCGAGCTGAAGCTTTGAAGCAGGAGGCTACGGAGCCTTCTGATGATGAAGAAGACGAAGGGGAAGGCAGCGGCACGTATGATGAAGCTCGACTAAGGCGACCGGCCTCTGCGCCCGCCGCTCCCAGCTCGTACCTCCCCGCCAACGAAAATACAGCCCCGCCTTTACTCGTTGATTTTCTTCTAATGACAGCCATATTATTCGTTCCGTTGTAGATAGAATTCAACTCATAAAAATGCGAAAAATTGTGTGTGTTTGTTACTCCTCCACGCTAAACAGCGGGACGGATTTAAATGTTTTTTTTTATGCTTATACTGGATCTCTGGAATACAACATTGGCTCGCACGATAAACACAGGTCAAAGCTTAAAATACCTGTTCAAAATTTAGTATCTCTACATAGACAGATCTTACATTCAATTTTGCACAGGTATTCTTCAAGCAACATAAATGAAGAACACGATGTGATTTTTCGGATTTTTCACGCGAAATTAAGAGAAATCCCAAAATTTCAATCGAACAGCCGGATTTAAGAGGATACACAAGGGCCGTTTTCCCATACAAGCGAAGTTCCCTGTTTTTTCTCTGGATAATGCCAGTAGAGCAATATTTTTAGAACAAAAATCTATGACCACTATTGACATGTCCCTATGTTTTTTTCATAAATTAATTATTTAAAGAGACAAAAAAAAAAAAAAAACAGATTTTCCGCTGTGCTCAAACATCCAGAAAACAAATTTGACTAGATTATATAAAAAAAGGAAAACACAGGATCACGGCTAAAGTCTTTCTTTAATTTTTAATAAAAACATTAGTTAAATAAGTCAAGTTGATTTTACTCGTATGTACTTTTAATAGGTATTTTCGGTCCAAACTGCAGTTGTCTCTATCGCGCTCTGCTCGCCGTTGTTCTAGCACTGCGCGACAGCAATATATTTTACAAATACCTATTTTTCAATTCTCTCGCCCGTAGTGTTTCCTCTTAATAATTAACAATTATTCTTCATGCAAGTAAAGTCACGTGTAAAGACGAGCGGAACATAATTTAAATTTAGACTGGTAAGGTATCATCATTTTGTGGTATAAATAAGTTGTTAAGCCTACCCGACGAAAGCAAATGTATTAAAGGGAACAAAACTTATGTAATTAGGGCTTGACAGTTATGTTAATGGTTACAGAGCGGACTTCATAATGAAGTTAATGTAAAGTATAAGCAGCCTCAGAAAAGAGTAAATTTTTGAGCAGTACCTATGACAATCAGCGTGTGCCGACTTGTTTTATCATTTGACATTTATGAATACTATATTTAGAAGGAAACCCGACGGCAGATGTAAAGATTTGTAGGTATTCATTTTAATTTTTCATTCGTGGTGTTGAGTATGAGGTAATTAGAAAAAATATTTTTTCTGATTTAAATAATTAATTTGAATGCTTGCCCTTATTGCTTTTAATAGGTAGGTATTTTATAGTGCCAACATAAATGTAAAAGTTAGAAATGAGGCAAACATGAATTGTTATGCAGCAATACGGGTTGAGTATACTGAACGCACATCCAGAGTAATCGATAAAATGAATGCATCGTATGCCATTTTAATCCGAAGTAGCTTATATACACTCCGATATGTATTTTTTTAAACATTTCCAGCAGGTCTGTAGAATGGAAAGTTAAAAAGTGTGATAAGTATACAAAAAGATCCTGTCTTGTTTAGGCTTTTGGTTCAGTTATTGTTTATAGTGTATTGCTAGATAGGTCCCAAAGTCTCGTGTTCAAATCCTACTAATATTATAAATGCGAAAGTTTGTAAGTCAGTTTGTTACTTCATCACCTTTAATCCATTGAACCGATTTAGATGAAATTCGGTGTACATATGTATGGTTTGAGTGCCGGAGAAGGACATAGGAAGGAATTCTACGCGGACGGAGTCGCGGGCAACGGCTAGTACCTAATTAAGACTTAAACAATACTCAATAAATATCTGCCAAAGTAGATAAGACCGTAGTTTTAATGCACTCTCGTAATAAAGCCGCAGACAATGTTATGCACGTCTGGTCCTGGCGGGTAATTAAAGCCAGACCGATCAAGGCCGAAGGGTACAACAGCTTGGAATTACAATAACAACATAATAGCGGTATTTATAACATGATATTTCAGATTAAGTAACTTATTTCTAAGCTGCTTTGTACGCCAACAAGCCGTACCTTTGAAGTGCATAGGTTCAAAACTAGGTACTCTCGCCTTACAATAGACGAACCCTATAGTGTGATTCAGAACTTTGGTCCTTATTTTTTATAATCAATGCGGTAAATATCGTAGATAAATGGAAGTACAGAAGGGCAACTACGAAATTCGAAAATGGAAGTTCGTATCGTACCGTCCCTCTCGCTCTCGTTTTAAATAGTATAAGCATCAGCAGGACGGCAAGACACGAAGTTCAAATTTTGCACTTCGTAGTAAAGGGCCAGGAATGTTGAAACTAGTCTTGTATGCAAGAGTATCGTGCGGTTGAGGTATGAAATTGAATTTGAACTTTATCAGATTTTCAATCACAGAAATACATAAGCTACCAGCTCGTAAACATACTAGACCAAATAAACATTGAAATGTTATGCTGAGTTCCCATGATGCTAGGACGGAGTTAATTAAATTAAGAAACAAAAGAAACTTCGAAGAACTTGAGTGTCAATGCTGCTACATATTCAACATAAGACGTGTGGTGATTTTGCATCATATTTCTATTTGACATTACTTAGAATGTATAGGCGAGACATTTCAATTTCACTTTCATGTTCTTGTAGATTAGTGTCAATTAGCCATTCATGAAATTCAGATTCACCATCGATTTTTTGTGATACTGGTACTTTGTTGTAGTTTACAAATTAAAAAACATATGATATAATGTTTGTGTTTATTTAACTGCCCATATTTTAATAAACAAATTCCTATTCCCAGTATAAACTCTTATATTGATGCGTAAGAGTTTTCCATGGCTGAGAAAAACGAATTATAAAGCTGTTACAAACAGCTTAACATAATTTACAGAATGTGATGGTCTTATCTTGTTACACGCTTGACTATTAATATAAAAAGGTAGGCAATATTAAATTTATGACGAAATTTTGAAAAAATGCACCGCTTTGATCTCGTTATTTGAAAAAGTATAAGCTCAGGCTTAGGAAACAAAACGTTATTCGTTTGTCAGTTGTCTCGCTGCCGACGAAGAAAATAATAGCTATCCAATTTTTCTGTTTCATGTTCGTACAGTGTCTTGGTAGATCGCTCCTTACTTAATCTTCAGCAGTGGGGAAAACTGCCTACGGGTTTAATCAGCCCGTTACGATCATAGGCGTATAGCGTTTGCTTTCGAATAACGAGATAACATCATATCAGGAGAGTTACTAGCAATTTGGCCAGCAAAGTGGTGGCCAATGGGAGAGGTAGATATTAGGTAGGTAATACAGTTTTTTAGCTAAATTATTTTTCACTTCTCATGCTTTAAAAGTAGGTCAATATAGCCTTACGAGGCGGGAGTAAAGTGAGTACTTTAGTCCCTAGGGAGTAAAAGTAATTAATTTTCCAATTTACTTCGAGTGACTTAGATAAACTCAAACAGCCAGTAGGTATTTGCTTAGTTTTTGGCATAAAATAAGATTGTGTGTGGACCATTTTCATGACGAAAATGATACGTTCTTAGTCTACGTGGTCTTAGTTCTATGCTTTTTCCGCATAGAAGGTGGCGCCATTCCATTTATTCCAGTTTGTGTATGGGCCATTTCGCCGATGCGATTTTGTTATATCTGTGTCTGGTTGGAAAAAAATACTTACCGCGAAAACTGAAATTGTTGTAGAGCGTAAATCATAAACGATTAAAATTTATTGATTGTTCTCACAATGTCCTCAAGTGATAGTGAAAATTATGATATCGAGCAAAGAGCAAAAGACATAATTGATAATCTTTTGCCGCCGAAATTTAGAAAGATTTATTTAAAACCTATGAAAGTTTTATGGACTGGAGGAATGAGAAACGCATTAATTCTTTCACAAAAATGACTATTTTTTTCTCACAATCGTGGTGAAGAATACAGTTTTCACTTTGAGACTACAAGTCAATATAAACCCTCGGATAAATAGACACCCTCGCTAAAACTCGGGTGGCTAACCACCTCAGGTATATATTGGCTTATTTTAGTCCCTCGATAAAAAATATACTATTTCACACCACCTGCTCGACAATGCCTAATTATATATCATGCAAACCTTTCTCAAAGTAAATCATTATAGCCCTTGGCTTTCGCCGGGGCGTAATGTTGTACCGAATTTCATTATAACCCGCTGGTTAGTAATGTGATTCGCACTTCTCATATTTCTTATTGTTATGCGTTTAGTCTAATTTCGTCAAAATCGCACGGCGTACAGCACGTACAAATTATGCAGCAGCTGCAGCTCGCCCGCGGGCGGCCTGCGCCGCGCCGAATTTATTTAAACATCGAACTCATTCGAAAATCGAGGTGGTCACGCCATGGAAAACAAAAGCCGCGAGTGTTTCAATACCTTTTCACCTCAGCACCTCAAACAGGCAAGTTTTGCTATGAGAAATCAGTGAGCAAAATTGCATTTTGCTCACTCCGTGAGACAAAGTAACTTTTTAATTATTTTTTTAAATGCTGAGTACAGTGTTGGGTCTACTCACTGAATTCCAAATATTTGAACTTTACTTTGATCTGTCATTTCACTTCAACCCGAAAAAGCAAGAGATAGGATCAAATTTGTAGATTACAAACTTAAATTAAATTTATGGTATTAAATATATGAAATATTTCCAAAACATTCCGATCTTTTAATAAAGTATGCCATTTCGTTGCACGAAATTATCTTGTTTTTTTTTATAAAAGAATTCCGTATACTGCCTCTACAGTTTAATCATAATTGTTAAATTGATTGATTTTTTCACAATTTTGATAGTGTTTATGAATCATTATATTTTAAATTTAGAAAGATTTATTTAAAACCTATGAAAGTTTTATCTAATGAAAAAATTAATTCTTTCACAGAAATGTCACAATCGAGGTGAAAAATACAGTTTTCACTTTGAGACTACAAGTCATCGGTAGAAAAAATTGGCATATATATTGGATTTTATTCGAAAAAAATATACTATTTACGACAATGTAATTATATATCATGCAAACCTTTTAAAGACTCGTAATGTTGTACCGTTTCATTATAAGTTTAATTTTCGCATCTCGTCTAATTTTCAATCGCCTTACAAATTATCAGCAGCTGCAGCTCGCCCGCTCGGCCTGCGCGCGCCGATTTATTTGAACATCGAACTCTTTCGAAAATCGAGCTGGTCACGCCATGGCAAACAAAAGCCGCGAGTGTTTCAATACCTTTTCAATACGCTGCAATTTCAAGTATCAAAACTGCAAAAGTAAAAATGTCGAGTGACGAAAGTGATTTGACTCTGGAGTCCATTAAATTATTAAATAAGACGCCTACAGAACTGTGTTGGTTAGCACTGTAGAGCAATGCTTCAAAAACATACATATATAAATAAATTAAAATAAGAACTGTCTTCGTCGACTACTCAGATCAGGTCACTTTAATTATTGTCTTATGCGCTGTAATAATTTTCTCTAAGTAACCGTCATATGTGTCCTACTGCTTGGCAAAGGCCTCTCCTCTCTTGCTCCACTCCTGCCTATCAAAGGCGAGCTCCCGCCATCCCACAAAAATAGGCAAATAAAAAAAACCGTCATATGTCGTACATACACATACAACACAATGGCCGTTGCCTTTCTGGGATATCCAGTGACAAAACTATTTAATTCCATTCAAACAATACACTAAGGCACGCCTTAAACTACTTGTATCCATTATGTGAGTGGTAAGTTCCACAAATGTTATAAAATAGTTCGCTGGTGATAGCGGAGAACCCATTTGTGTTCTAAGCTGTTGCTCTTGGATTCCATCACATTACGGACAACTTTGTAAATAGTAATGTACCTATGCTAAACAGTCGTTGTCTAATCGTCGTTATCTAAATATATTATAAATAATTAATTAATAGGTCTCTGATTGTTTTTCCCTCGCAGGTATAATAACTGTCCCATTTTATACAATTTGTTTTTAAAGTAAATGACCAGTTTACCGATTGAAACTAAATACTTGTTTAGTTCTACGACATGTGGCCGAGATAATACCATATAAAAATACCATAACCATAAATACTCTACCCATATCGCACATTCACGTACACGCTGAAAAAAACTTCGAAAGTGTTATTTTTACTCGTCAATATAACTTAAGTATTTTTTGTACACTTCTAGGCATTCTATTCTTTATAGACACAACGGCAGTAGACCTCAATTCGCAGCCCATCTGCGCGGCGTGACGACCACGCTGCGATATTTATTGCCGTCCGCGATGGACACCCGTTGCTTCTTACCACAATTTCCGACGCTTGCGTCCCATCCGTCAATCTATCTTCATGTAGGTAGATCTAGTCAGTAGCAGAAGTACGAGTAGATGAGCACTTGTGGTGCCCAAAATGACCTAAACACTTTCTTATTACCTTGGTAGTAGAGTTGTGTTTAGATCATTTTGAGCACCGTAACCGCTCATCCACTTCTGCTGCAGATTGTACCTACATTGGTATACGAGTAATAGCTACTTTTAATTTACTAAGTTGATAGTTACATACGTAACTTATACGTTTATTTTATGAAGGGTATATATATTTAACTGACCGTTTCAGTCAATTAAGTAGTTTACTTATCCTACTTATCCACCTTAGCCCGATTTATGAGCAAACTCCGAGAAACCGCATTAATATTAGTACATTACTGTAGAGGCCGGGAAGTAGGGGGTTGCCGATCGGCAACCCCGCGTTCTGGCCGAGGCTTGTATAGTGCTTTTCTCAAATATGACATGAAATAAAATAAAAACAAAAAACAAAAAATGAAGCTGGCGGGACGCTAGTCTCGTCGCTGTGTTGTGTGGCTGCTGGCGCGGCGGCTGCAGGGGGTGGTGCTGGCGGCGGGCGCGCCAAAAGATGGTCGCATTGCCGGCCGAGGGCGGGAAATTTGTATGAAATCTCTTTGCAGGCCGCTACAGTGACCGCGCGCAGGCAGGCCAGCCGCAGCGCCTACAACGCGATACTTCCCGGCCTATTACTTGTAATACAACATCAATATTTACTACAGAGAAAAATATATTTAACAAACAGCTCACATTTGAATCAACATAGACCCTTCAGTTATTAAAACAACTTCATAAATAAGTATTAGGAGGAATCGAAAAAATAAGAGAACAAATCGGGACGGACGGCAAAGGTATATCCAAATAAAAACAATGAATAACTCACAGATTTAAATTAGATCCGATATTTGCGTCTGCTCCGTTTCCCTTCGCAGCCGATCTCCGCCTTCCGCCGGTTTTATTTTGCAGCTGGAATTCCCGCATTCATTAAATATTTCTACCCGAGTCAAAACGTATTTTGGCGTTGTTATCGTTAGGTAACTTATTCCCTTCTTACAATTTCGGCTGCATTGATATTGTTTCTTTTCATAAATATTTTGCACGGCGATCGTCGGCTTTGCTTCAGAGCTCTCTGGGGAGCGAGCGGCAGCGCCGGCGCCGCCTCAAAGGGACTCATTTTAACTCCGTGATTAATAAAAACGATGCTCGTTTTATATTATCTGCGGCACTAGCTCGTATCAACTCGCTTGTCACTTACCTAATTAAACAAAGTAGGCCGCGAGCAACAAAGGGCAGTTACAGTTACAGTTTCGAAGTACAGAATATAGTTGAAGCAAAGGCAATGCAATAAAACGAAGTAATTATGATGGTTAATGTCAGAATTTTGCAACCTGATTCCAGTTAATCGGTTTCGTCTAAGGGTCGGGGGTAATACAGCGAAGGGTTCATTAGTAGGGGTAACTGTCCTAAGAAAACCGGCCAAGAGCGTGTCGGACACGCCCAAAATAGGGTTCCGTAGCCATTACGAAAAAATTAAGTAATATTTTTTTAAGGATATCGTATTTTATACGGAATCTTGCAAGTTTAGGTATATTTTATACCTTAGGCTGCTATTAAAGAGTAAAACTACTAATAATTCTCAAGCAAACTTAGCCGTTATAGTTTTCCTTGAAAGTTTGATATACTATATCCTGAATTTTTTCAATTTTTTCCACCCACCTGTTTAGATTTTAGAGGGGGACGCTCGATTTTAATGAAAATTTTGGCTCCGGAACCCTAAAAAGGTAGGTAGGAATTATTTAACTAAAATTATAAGTAGAAAAAAAAACATTTTTATTCTCAGTTAAATCGCACATAAAAGAATTAGGGCTTTGAAGACATTTTGCAGCAAAATCCGATTTCCACGTGCCTACACGTGCACAGAATACTTAGTATGACATAATGATAGTACCTAGTAAAGATACATTATCATAGCTATAACTGCGAGCTGAATATTAATATTGCTGTTTTAGATTCCCTCTCTCTCTCTTTTTAACTGTAGTTTTCGTTCAGCGTCTAAATATTGAACTACACGATTATATCTATAACTCTGAGTAGTCTGTGAATAAATTTGTATGCCATTTTCTTTCTTTTGACATAGAGTATGACGATAACTGAACAGACAAATATTGACACAAATACGTGATGTTTAGTGACAGGCTGAGATAGATCCAAGTCCACGCGGACGAAGTCGCGGCCACAGCTAGTTTTTACTATAAATTTGGGTATACCTTATCCAGACCGAGTGGACAATACGAAAACTTCCTCCGCCGGGCTGCTCTTTATCTGCTGCTTCACGCCGTTGGGCCACGCTTCACGGCATTGAGCCTATTGTTGCGATATCTTTGGGATTCATATTCAGGACAGTAGGTAGGTAGTTAAAAGACGCTAAGCTTGAAGCTACACCGTGCGCGGTGCGACATGGCGAGGCGTCGGAACTCACAGTATTGGATCACGATTATTTTATTTATTTATCAATAAAAAAATTACAGCATTGTAACAGAAACCCAATATAACACTGTAAAATTCAAATTCAAACGATGAGATTAGAATTGAACTTACTACAGACAGACAGACAGACATGGTGAAACTATAAGGGTTCCGTTTTTGACATTTTGGCTCCGGAACCCTAAAAACGGAAAAAAATAACCGGACTGGACTCGAACCGGGGACCACTGGTTTCGGAACCGCCCGATTTTCCACCTGAGCTATTATTACCGTGCAGATGGTGGCGAAATTTACCTTTGTATTATAACGATATTGCAGCAATTTTTAATTGCCTGAAAACACATAAAACGAAATTTTCTGAAAATGAAACCTATCGATTATTAATTTCATCGAAATCGTTGGAGCCGTTTCCGAGATCCCCGAAATATTATTTATTTATATATACAAGAATTGCCCGTTTAAAGGTATAAGATGTTAGCGATAAATATACCCATACACAAAAGTAATAATTGTAATTGCAGTTCGTTCTTCTGAATGAGGCAGTTAGTCTGTTTTTAAAACCCCCGACGCAAAAAAGGGGTGTTATAAGTTTGACCGCTATGTGTGTCTGTCTGTGGCATCGTAGCTCTTAAACGAGTGGACCTATTTGAATGCGGTTTTTTTTATTTGAAAGCAGGTTTTCTAGCGATGGTTCTTAGATATGTTTTATCAAAATCGCTCGCGGTTAATACTTTAAAAAATACAACATATTAGTATCCTGTTAACCTTGGCGGTCCCCCGACACCGACGACGTTTAGATAAAAAAATATTACTAGGTACTTATACTAAATTAACTTAGGCTGATTTTGCGGGAAATCAGCATAGTCCCCGCGGGATAGGGATAAACGAATTCTTCGCAGATGAAGTCGCGGGTAACAGCTAGGTAGTGCATGATTATTTTTTACTTTTTAGTTGTCTTTTTTGGTAGCGTTTTTTTGTCGGCGTTTTTTCAGGTGTTTTTTTTGACAACACTGTTCAATAAACTTTTATACGACCGAGCGGATTGGCACGTCATTAATCCGAACGCAAATAGATAGCAATTACTGGGGAATGATCCCTCTAGATTATATTCGTAAGTGTTATAAGTATAACTATAGCCACCGAATGTTAGCTGTCTGGCTCTTTATTCGACAACGCACCGTATAATGCCCAAACCAAATCAGATTATGAACTTATATGTCTTTATTTATCCCACTAATATTATTAATGCGGAAGTTTGTAAATCCGTTTGTTTGTTATATATCATCGTCTAAACCATTGAATTGATTTAGATGAAATTCGGTTTACAGATAGTATAGCAATCATGCTACAATATACAATAAGTAGTTTGAGTCCCGGAGAAGGATATATAGGATAGTTCTTATCCCAGAAAACTGCATAGTTTCCGCGGGATAGCGATAAACGAATTCAACGCGGACGAAGGCAGGCGTGGGTAACGGCTAGTAACTAATATGTTACAGTGTGATAGAGTATTTGTTCTGTGTCCATTAGGAGGTAACCGTGGAGGACAAGAAAACCATTACAAGTTTTATAACTCCCGGCCTGCAGAACAAATCTATTCACGTAAGGCAGGAACTTTTACTTACCGTTGCGCGTTTCTGTCACTGTTCAACCGGTGCCTCTTCGGCAATCAACGTTAGGTACCTACCGTTATAAATAATATCGTATTTAATATTACTTAAATTCTCTTGAGAGATATTAATAAAATTACTAAAATAAACGGTTCAACTCACAATTATAAGCTAGGAACGGTCCGACTAGTGTGTACTAAAGGGTATAAGTGTCAATATTGGAAATTATTTAGCTAGCCGGCGTTTTGCGCGGCTCGACCATCCGTCCAATTATATTTCGCATCCGAATGGTATGTTATGTGCTGTATTCCCAAATCAGTATCAACCACTCTCTAGTTTCAACCCTGGGGGCTAAAGTTTTCCCTGCTTTAATGAGGGTAAAGTGGATTGGGGAAACAAGTCATTGTGTCCGATGCTATAAGGTTTGATGTTAGTCTGAACATAACCAATAACTAACTGGTTCAGGAAACAAACTTAAATTAGGCACTGAAATATCTACGTGTTCTCGTATGGATACTAGTATCATGAATCAGAACATGGGTCTAGCAGTTGCTGGTTAGGAAGTTAGTTCAAACTATCTCGTGCTGTAAAGTCTACGTCTCAAGTCCTTGGAGATCGCATTGTGTTGTGTATAGAATCTTTTACCTGTCGCAACCACAAACGACTCGCCTGTTTTATCTATAACGCGATTTCAATTTCGCGTTTCTATTTACTGAAACGAACAATATGTAAACGATTCAAATATCATAGACAATTTTCACCAATATGTATGTATATACCTACAATATGGACCATAAACAGATAGTATCCATGCTTATATTATAAATGCGAAAGTGTGTTTGTATGTTTGTCTGTTTGTGTGTTTGTCCGTCTTGCAAGCCGTAACGAAGCGACGGATCGACGTGATTTTTGGCAAAGAGATAGTTTATGGGCCCGAGAGTGACATAGGCTACTTTTATCCCACTCTATATTTCCCTCGGGAACTGTGAATTTTCCCGGGATAAAAAGTAGCCTATGTCACTCTCTGGCCCATAAACTATCTCTATGCCAAAAATCACGTCGATCCGTCGCTCCCTTTCGACGTGAAAGACGGACAAACATAAAAACACACAAAAATGCACACTTTCACATTAAGTACAGATGGAGAAATTACATTTCGGGAAGCTATGAATAATATTTTGTCGACATCACAATTATTCTAAACAAATAATCCGAATTAGGAAACATCGGAAATAGAGCCTCATTTACATAGTTAAAATCAGTTTTCAATTCCAACATTTTTAAAGTTCCAAATTGAAGCGTATATGGAAGGCGACATCTGAATTTGCTATAGCACGCCAATTTCCGAACGGTAAAAGTATTTGAAGACGGTAATTGACGACGTTCGGGGACCGCGAGCGGTAGGTAAATGTTGTTGGCTTCTTATCGGTTAATTGTATTCCTTTTAGTTGAACGTAGTCTGCACTTCATCGGTGTAAATAAAAATGCTGAAACGACTTAGGAATGGTCGAAAGTTCTCACAATAAACGTTGACGTTGTTTCCGTTTATTCTATTGTGCCATCTCTTATGAAGCAGTCCTCATATAGTAGGTGTACTTTCGCCCAAACAAATAGCATCATCATAATATCAGCCGCAGGACGTCTACTGTTGGACATGACATGGCCTCCATTATATACTGTTGCTTACTCGTAATATGAATATATATAATAAAGTATCTTTTGTTAAAGTACTTAAAACGTGGAAGCATTTTGTGATCATCTAACTTAGTTACCTACAACACACAATACAATTGCTCATAAATCTATCAAACTAAAATTTGCCGAGGTTCCCACTACTAAATTCGATAGGTATATAGTAGTAAATATGTAATTGTAAGTAAATATCATATATCGATTCCCATCGCTAAATCCTTCGCAACTGAAGGGTGGATCTTATAAACTTATACACCCCTGTTGCCTGAACGATACTAAAGCTTCAATATCTGCTCTCTAGAACTGTAAGTGCTTTCTGGATAGGCGAGAAACATCTTAGGTTCCATTTCTATAGCCATGGACCATCATAAACTACTAGAGCGGTAAAGTTAAACAATAAACTTTTAAGAGTTGTTTTTAAGGGTAATAACGGGACACTAATAGGTACTGTGGCTGTACTGTCTGTCTGTGCCGGTTTTCGTGCGTTATACAGTGTTTTTGTCATCCAGCCACGTCGGGAATAAACGCCCGATTGAATTGAGAAGTAGTAGATGGAAACACATGTCCAGTTATCAGAATAACTCTAAGGTCTGTAAGGTATTTATTGTATGGGCCAAGTTGCCCGAAATAAATGAATTTATTATTAGAATTTAAATTTTTGGAATAGGTATTTTTGAACCAATTTCTGAAATCTGTTTTAGTTTGTGTGAACTGTTGGCTCCAAATTTCTGTTAACGCGTTAATTTTATTCATCATCGTTATCATCAGTCGGAGGACGTCCACTGCTGATCAAAGGCCCATAGATATAGAATGCCACATGTCATTATTCGAGCATTTCAACCGCCTCAATCGTCGTTGTCACATTTTTTATAAGTACAGGCACCAGCACCAATATCTGACACAACAAGCGTGCATAAATATCTGATACGACTCTATTTCTAGGGAAGGAAGGAGTGTCAGATATTTTTGCACGCTCCGCTGTGGTAGATATTAATGCTGGTGACTGTACCTAAATGGCCTGTAGAATTTGATGGCATTTCAGATTATTTTTTAGACCTGTACGTCTACTAGATAACCTGGAAGCTGTAACAAATCTTTTACCATGTCAACGAAAATGTGCCCACGAAAATGAAAAATAAACGCTCGAATAATGACCCCACGATGAACGACAACTCGCCACTTGATTCCACCGGTTGCCTGCAACTCTCACGATGTCGTCAGTCCACCTAGTGGGAAGGCCACGCCAACGCTTTGTCAATTCTTCGTTAATTTTATTATTTATCTTCAAACATCCGCATCCTTAATATACTACCACCATTTAAATATTTAAGATACATTCATTGTAATTTGATTTAATGTATAATTTAATTTATTATTGTTATTTTATGTTAGATTATTATGTTTGAGATATGTATTATGATATGAAATATAAGACAATATAATAAATAAATGATAAGATACATTTATTTATTTCAGTTACGTAATCAACAGCCGAAAAACACAACGAATGCGGCTTAACGTCTTTGGGTCGGTTAGCACATTCAAACTTATAATGTAAGGCTATGCTACATGGGTGGAAATGACAAGGGTTGCCACATTACGACTTGTAAAACTTTGGGTAGAAAAGAGTTAGAGAGGCGGTTTATGTGCTGGAATCAGCAGTATCGATCTACGTGTAAATGTAAGTACCTACTCCGTTCCGTTGTAGCTATTCCGCTCCGCTACCCCGGGATCGGGAGCAGATTGAAACCCAATACAATCAAATAAAACCGCAGCGGGTTTTGTTGGACTAATAAAGCACTTTGTGTTGGATTCGTTATCGCAGTCTCATTAACATATTCTCGCACAGATGTGTTTGTTTCAATACGACTAGTTATTTCTTTTGAGCTTGTAAGACAAAAAACATTTGGTAGTTCGTGTCTCTTGCATTTTATTACAACTCGTGCTCGTGCACAAAGATTAAAATACCACGCACAGGAATTATCACGCTAACCAACACATACGATTAATATTTACCTCGACGTTTCGGCAACATTACAGTGGCCGTGGTCACGAGTAGACTGAAGTGTGGGGTGTCAAGTCTGCCTAGCAGCGCGAGTCCTTCGAACTACCCGCACTTGATCACAAATAGTACCGGCACTCGTATCACGAACTACCCGCACTTTGTCATTTGTATTTGTCACCCCATCACACCGACACACAACACTAACAACGTCCGATCGTCACTCAGAACATTCATCCCGACGCCGACAGTTATTTATAACAGGATTCCACGAAGATGAAAGCTTATAACTATCGTCCCGGTTGAAATTTTTATGCTTTTTTATTTCAACTGCTTCACGTACCATTCTTGAGTAAAAATTACGTTCCGTGGAGAGAATTTTGGGATTGTGAAGCTCAAACCAGTGGTTTGGTCCTGACTCCAATAAATACGACATGCAAGATGTGATACGAGTGCCAGTACTATTTGTGATCAAGTGCGGGTAGTTCGAAGGACTCGCGCTGCTAGGCAGACTTGACACCCCACACTTCTGTCTACTCGTGACCACGGCAGCTGTAATGTTGCCGAAACGTCGAGGTAAATATTACTCGTATGTGAAAATCACGAAAGTTTAAGATATTATAAAACAACGATTATTTCCTTCTTTTTCATCTTTTACCTACTTACCTTAGTTATTAGGCAGGTTGTACCGTGGTAAGCTTGGTAAGCAAAAATAGATCAGATGTATACCCAAGTATAGGTACAGGGATGAAAGACGAGACAGTTAAAGTCCTTACTCAATAGGGAATATAGGTATGCCTGGATTGCATGGTGCAATCATGCATACAAAAACCACTGTTAGCTACTACTTAATAAGTTCTAGTATACTAGGTATTTTTATATTACACCAAACATGCCATTTCACCTCCCTAGCTGTAGTTGAAGAAAAAACAAGAGAACAAGACCAATTAAACTTTGTTTTAAAAAAACGTCGTAATCAATCACGTGCCGTGTGCTTTGGCTGCAACAAACAGTTGCATTCTATTTCCGCCGAGCTAATTGTTCGCGGAGCGGCGATGCCGGTCTTGTACTTAATTAGTTTCTTATCCACAGTTCTCAGTCTCTCTGTATAGTGAACCTAACTCACTTCGACCGTAACAATGGTAGAGCGCGACATGCATTTTCAATTTTCAGACCGCAATCGTTAACAGGCATTACGTTATAGCCTGCAAGATTGCATTATTTAATTGAAAGTACGGTAAAACTTTACTTTATGTCTGAGAGAAAGGCAACTACTAGAAAGCTGTTATCGAAGACATTGTCATATAGTGAAAACGCATGAGATCTTTAAAAACTAGATAAACTCATTTGTGCATTGGCATTGCAGTGAGTCAATTCCAGGGTAGGCAGATGCTAATCTGCGCCTGCAGCAGCGCGCCAGCCCACCGCAGTAGTAGCAGGCTGCCAACCCTCAATGCACGCCCCAGTTTGTAGGTGTGTCTGATCTCCATATTTAGTCATTACATTATTGTACCTTTACTAACTAAGATTTCAGTAATATGCTAGAACTATTTCCTGAAAGCGAGACGCAAGTACCTACATTGCCGTAAGTTCAATCACTCACTCTATTTAGGTTTGTGCATTAGAGAATATCTAATCGAGAATTGTCAACGTATCTTACGTCGACTATATGTAATACTCTCCTACTGTATACTTAGGTGTTAGACCTAATGCAAGCTCGAAGTTTTCTTCGTAAACTTTGCGCTCCCTCGTTAGGCTTTCTATAAACGTGCACGTTCAGTGCTGAAATTAGCTGTGTGATTACTGTGGTTAGAATAATAAAGACTGTATGTCAACTATAAAAGAAAAATATACACTTGCATTTTTAATATTATAACTAATTTCTGGACGAACACACAGGTGTTCAGCAGACAACACAATTTTCATTTTCTATTATATACAACTCCTATCAATTCAAACTTAAATATCCAGAATTAAAATGTTTAAAGAAACCAATCAACTAATACAGAAGCTCGGCATCTTTGGTTTAAGCTGTAATATATGTATTACACAAGTACATTCCTACTTACCCTAGAGAGACTTGCTTGGAATGATTCTCGAATAAGCCAACAATGCCTCCTGCTCTCACTCATGTGGTACACACCTAAATACCTACGGATCACCTTATTGTGAAATATTTCCTGACATTCTGCAATTTATCAAATTTTAATTTAATAATAAATATTTTTAATAAATAAATAAATTATTTTTTTTGCTATATCATACGTCATTGAATTCGTCTTGATGACGCGAGTGACACTGGGTACATGAAATTCTTAAAAATCAAAATGGCAGCTTTTTGGCGCCAATATGTAAGTTTTCAAAAAATGAATTTTATTTAAATCTATCGAGTTGGGTATTAAATGAAAGCTAATAATTAGCCCATTCTAAATATATATATTATAATTGTTTTAATCTACCATTTCAGAACTATTAAAAAAGTGTGAAATAAAATAATTAATTAAAAAAATCAAAAAACCCGACGGCCTTAAAAATACTAAAAGAAGAAAACAAGTCTAGTGGGCTAGAACTTTGTTAAAGTTCAACAGTCGGGACCCATTTAAATCGTGACGCTCAAATATTCTTACCTAATGGGTCCCGACTGTTAAACTTTAAGTTAGCTACGAGTACTTAACACTTAATTTATTATTTTTTCACGATTAAGACATTTATGTTGAAATAGGTATTGTTTGTTTGTACATTTCTTTATTCCTTCACTTTAGTACGTATACACATAACATCTTGATATATTAGGTAAAGTTCTGTTACAAGACGGATTAACCCTTAAGTATCTCCGCTAGGAATAGTCCGCCTGGAATAGCAGGAAGGTAAGAAGTTAGAATATCTCGCTATAACTAGATTAATATAGGTTTAACTGGAAAATGCAGCCACTACAGTTGTTTGGCTAGATACCGTCCACCGCAATGCAGCTCATCTAAACTTGACGCCGCAAAACCTCGTCATACGCAATACCTAACCATCAGTATTGCTATACTTCGCTAGCCGCTAGTCGAATATTCTGATTTGTTTGTGTTACTCCGGTCTAGAATTTGCTGCAGATATCTGATAAACTAGCCTTTCGTGAGGTAGAAAACCTTAATATCGTTTCCTATTTTATTTCATTGATGTATTATTTCTGAATAAGTATATCATTTACTGCTTGTAATACTTCGGTTGCCTTGCCAACAAATGGGAAGCCCTTTGCCCCTTAGCCACAATACTCACGGAGTTCTCTCTCCATGACAGCAAACGTGAATTATGGCATGCGACCTCACAAGTTCATATGTAACTCTGGGCACAGCTTAGCTTGAAGGTTTTTTGGCGTCCAGCCATTGAATAAACAGGGTGCTTTGTGCGGTGATAAATGATTTCGTCGGTGTTGAATGTACGGTCATAGCAAGGCTTGAGATAAGACGCTTTGATTTTTTCTGGCTCGGAACAAATACGCCTAATAAGGCAAAAGGCAAATTATCAAATAGCCTTGAGTAATTCTTGTCATTTGTCCTAATAATGGGGTATACAATTTCTACGTTAAAAAGGCAATTTGAAAAGACACGTTAGACTTCATTTATAGCCGAAGAAGAAGTGTTGAAAGGTACAACAGTAAGGTATGCAAAGCAACACTATGCTCTCAACAACGTCTTATCTTCTAACGCCTTTCAGGCGCCGCATAAAAGCCGGGCTAAGCCTCAAAGGTTGACTGACTACGATGCAAGCAGAAAAAAGACATTTCAATGGTAGGTACGACGTGGAAACGTGGTAAGATAAGTTATAGATTCAGAAACCTTTATGCAGTTTATCTACTTATAAATTGAATCATATAGATAGAGGTAGGGGCCGGGCCATTTCGCTTTAAGACTGAGTATTCGCCGGGCAAGTTTAAACTGCATTTTACAGCGAGCAGCCAGCTGTAGACGAGCGACGTTCGCTCTCAAAGTTTATGCTTCATAAAAAGGGCATAAAGTGTAAAGTATTTATTATATAGAAGTTGTAAGGGGGAATATCCGTGAGTCTCGGGACCGCATCATCCAATCAAGAGCTTAACATGGCCCTGTAAATACATTACGTGTGATGTGTCACATCCGCAGGAATCTGCCTGGAGGCGGCTTCTCGCGCCTCGCCTCGCGCCCCTCTGATTGCCTTTTTTATTGCCTCCCTTCGCCTGCACCCCACTCCATTTATATCTTTCTCGATAATTTATAATCCCACGCAGGTTTGTTTTCTTCTAATAATTGTTATGTTTGCAATCATGTATACGCCCGTAGCTTATGATTTGCCGTATTTTGTTGGAATAACATTCATCAGATTTTCTGATACTCAACCTTGCAATGCATGAAAAATAAAACGCATAAATTAACATTTATTTCAAATGTTGCTGTAATATCCTCGTAATTGAATTGAAAAGTAGTGTGAAACTCATTCATAAAACCTAATTTACCCTCGACTTAATTATGAAGCCTCGTCTGCGATTCTGGTGGACATCTCGAGTAAAATGATGCTTTTTATGCATCTACTATTTATGCAGCCTACATACAAACACCCTAATAATGTTATATATAAATGGGAAATAACTGTGTATGTCTGTTAAGTCTTAAAACTTAAACTGCTGAACCGATTAAGATGAAATTTCGTATGGAGATAGTTTGAGAACCTGGGAAGGATATTGGATAGTTGTTATCGCGGAAAATTGTAAAGCGATAAACAAATTCTTCGCACACTGAGTCAAGAGGTAACAGACTGACAGAGTTAGTCTCTAATTTATAATATTCGTAGATATATTTTAAGAGTATAACTAAGGAGTGCAAAGTGACGATAATGTTTTTAGAAATTGCTTGTTTCTTTATTATTGTACAATAAAGGAGTCACATAGGTATATAAATACTTGTATATTCGACCTTCTCTAAAAAATCTTTTACTATTAGGAAAATATAATACGCAAATAACATTTAATCTATAATTAACATAGGCTACTTTTTATCTTGGTAAAGTACAAAGTTCCCACGAGACGCAACCCAAACTGCAGGCACCAACTAGTTTAGCCAATCAATGCGGGTTTTCACAGAGGCGAAATATCGCTAGATGGCGTTAGTATCGTGAGGTCCGTTTGACGTTTGCTAGTGATTGGTTAAATAACTAAACGAGCCAATCGCAAGCAAGCGTAAAACGTCAAACCGACCTCTCGACACTAACGCCATCTAGCGATATTTCGCCTCTGTGAAAACCCTCATTGTTGCGGGTACGCTACATAGCGCAATTTCTAGATTCGCAATATTCCACACGGCAAGCAAGGCCGCAGGTGCAATTTGGAGGTTTCCCTGACTCAGAAACAAGTCCGACTTCGTACCTGAAAGCAAACAGCTCCCCTTTCGAGAAATATCGCGACATTTTTCAAAACGGTGCGCTTATTCTCCTTTGTTATTTCACAAGAGTTTGTGTGTAACAGATTCGATTATACCTAATAATGGGGAATATTTTACTGCTTTCAGCCGGCTTTTATTTAATGGATAATATCATCATCATCATCACAGCATATATACGTCCCACTGCTGGACATAGGCCTTCCCTCAGAATGAAAGTTCCCAAGCTGGCCCAGTGCGAATCGAGAACTTCACATACACCGCTGAATTATTTCGAAAGTTTGTGCTGGTTTTCTCACGACATTTTCCTACACCGGAAAAGCTCGTGGTAAATTTCAAATGTAATTTCGTACATGAATTTCGAAAACTCAGAGGTGTGAGACCGGATTTGAACCCACGATCCTTTGCTTGAGAGGCCATAGGTCAAACTACTGGGCCACCACGGCAGTGGATAATATGGTGCTACTTTATTGCCCTTTTTATGGAATTTAATTGTCGGTAATTTTTTACGTAATTTTTAATTTATGTATTTTAATTTACTTTTATCCGCTCTTCTGGCAACTAACATTTGGCTTCCTGATTAATTTCGCAACTTTTCATTCCGCAAACACTAAAATTGTAAAAATTTCAGGATTTATTTTATAGGCTCATCGTGTAGAACCCTTTAGGTTAGGTTAGGTTAGTTTTATAAAAATCCTGAAATATTTACAGTTTCCGAAATATTAAACAGTTGCGAAATGAATCAGGTTGCCAAACGTTAATTGCCAAACATTAGTGAACCTTTGCTTTGTTACCTTTCGTAGTTAAGTTTATTAAAACTACCGCAATTACCCCTATATTTTGTTTTGAAAAAATGACTTTCTGCCAAGTTTCTTGCGGCGCATTCTTCTTGGCAATAGGTAATGAGTTTTCCGAAAGCGCTAGTAGTATAAAAAAGTGACTATGTAAAAGAGCCTACCTACTTACAAAATTTTTGTTTGATTCAAAAATTTAGTTTTGAATTTGTTTTTTTCAATACTTTTAAGCACAGCATACCTATCTATTTGAAACTCAAAACACAATTAGGTTTAAAATTGGCGGCGGTCGGAGCTCAGATCAATCCAATGGCCGGAGCCCGGACGGCGATCAACGAACCGATAACAAAGACAGATTCGACAAATTCCCAATCTTATTAAAGCGTTAATTTAATTGTTTTTCAGTGAAGCTATTCCACTTGAGATGGTAATGTCTTAACGAAAGTGACGCCCAAAGAAGTGGGTATCATAACTTTTTAAGAAAATGTTTCCTTTGTTCAATAACATTCAATAACAGATTAGACTACGGATTCTGCTGCGCAAAGATCGGGCGCACACTCGCGTTTAGTATTTATATTGCAGAAAATTGCGGCTTTAAAACTACATTCATTAAAAATACATATCTCATCCCAGCCTACATATGACGTCCCAATGCTGGGCACAAGCCTCCTTTCAGAAAGAGATAGCTTGGGCCGTAGTTCCCACGCGGGCCCAGTGCGGATTGGGAACTTCACACACACACCATTGAATTGCTTCGCAGGTTTGTGCTGGTTTCCTCACGATGTTTTCCTTCATCGTAAAGCTCGTGATAAATTTGAAATGTAATTCCGCACATGAATTTCGAAAAACTCAGAGGTGCGAGCCGGGGTTTGAACCCACGATCCTCTGCTTCAGAGGCGATAGGTCAAACCACTAGGCCACCACGGCTAGTACATATACATGAAAATTACCCACAGATTAGTCCAAAAATTTCATCGACAGTTGAAGCATGTAGATGATGTAGATAGATGTAGTTATCTCAACTTCAAATCCCTTTACCTGGTATGTTTTAAAAAAGATGATATATTAAGTATATCGAACTGACCTGATGAACTGACTTATGAAAGAAAATTATTTACCTACCCAATTTAATGTTTTTCTGATTTTATTTTAGTGGATAAGATGTTTCCAGCAGCTTCTGAAAATATAATTAATATGTGTAGTTATGCTTCGTGTTTTTAGACAAAAGCAGGGTTTATAAGTAATATTTTAAGTCCATTAATCTTAGTTTAGAGAGAACGAAATTTAATAAGTGAATGCGTAAAGTCAAGTCATCGCGGCAAGACGCCCCGCTGCCTTCGGCTCGCTAACCTGATGCTTGCAGGGTTGGCAGTACTTGGCAGGTTACGTCCAAAAACACCGCCTACTCTTAAGACGATGACAAGCGTCAATGACCTTGTGTGTTTGTGTGTGTGTGTTTCCACTTGTCGGATGTCTGGCTCAGATTTTAATCGGACATTCTAGTTGCAGAACATTTTGTATGAAGTATTCACACTTGTCCGACACAATTTTTTTGTAAAAATGACAAGTGAGAAGAGGGAACGGGCTATGAACAGTGTCACTCTTCAGGCATGCTGTAATTTGCTTGTGATTGAAACAGATGAAACTATGCCACGTTTGTTATGAATATAAACACCTCAGTTACGAGAATAAAGACTTAAGACTACTTAGATAACATTTTCAATCGTAACTTTACTAAAAGGTGCTAAAACCGATTTCATCAAATCATAAATGCGTAAGTTAGCGAGTTTGTGTCCTGCTATCGGGATATGGAATTAGGTAAGTACATTAAATTTGCCACACAAATAGTTTTATAACCTAAAATAACCCGTAAATTTATTTCGGGATATATCGTAGCTCTCACGAGACGTCATTGCACAAATTCTTCGCAGTCGGAATCGTGATCATCTATTTGTTTCAATTAAAGTAATAAATTGCTACCTGGAAGCTCAAAGGGCGTAATAGTACAAAGTGTCTTAAGGGCGGTAAATAAGGAATTACGATCGAGAGTCTATTAGAGGCCTGAAAATCGAAGACTGTTGTATAATCATCAAAGCAGTAAGTATAAAGTATGTTAAAAAAACACCTGTATTAAAGCGACACATATTTTTACAGTCCCTTTATTGCCTCGAAAAAAAAGGCAGGCATACGGCGTAGAAGCTGTAATTTATTCAACTGTCATTTACGACCACCAAATATTTCACCGTCAATTTTGACCGCAGCCTTATATAATGTAAAGTATGGATTTTTTACTCTCTGAAACGGCCTAACTCATTACCATAAAAAGAAGTTGAACTTTTCTATACGACCCATTGAAAGCAAAGTCATAGTTTGGCGAAATTAGTGATGTAACTAAAATTATGTACCTTTTTTTTGAGAATAAATAAAAAAAAATTGTGATGATGTTACCTTAACATCCTTGTGAAACAAAATAAGCCAAGTTTACTAGGTAAAAGTACATCTGATTCAATCCTTGTGTTTACACCAGGGCGTATAGCGCACGGATCATGCACGTATAACCATACAGTGGGCATCCAATTGGAGTATTTTAACAAAAACTACAAGAAATTCTAAGCTCTTCGTCAGTACAAGACTTTTATGTAACATTAGAAACAACAGAACTATAATTTTTTTAATCTATTTTTTCCAGCTTTTTAATTTGCTTCTCCTGAATAGTTGTGTTTTGTGCTTTACTCCCTTTGAGCCCCATGGTATTGAAATATGACATTGGCAACCCTAGCTATATTAAATTAAACCACTCATGTCAAACAATTGTGTAGACGAGACTCAGCGTATTAGCTGCAAAATAACATTCATGAAACCTACACAGGTTTAGTAAAGGGAAAGACGTCTACATACTATATTTTAGTACAAAAAGTCTCTCTTTATTATGAATATGTAGGAATCAGAGAAGTCTCATTATTAGTGATGTGATGTAGTAGGTCCTTCACATTAGAAAAAAGGTCATGCCAGTCGTGCAGATTTTTACAGGATGTAAAATTAAAACGAGTTTGCATTTTATGCACAGTTATTTTAGCTGGCACGGTGCGAGCGAGTGCACTGAGGAGAATTTTAAATAATCATTTTTAGGGTTCCGGAGCCAAAATGGCCAAAATGGCACCCTTATAGTTTCGCCATGTCTGTCTGTCTGTCTGTCTGTCTGAAAATGTAAATTTCAGAATGGTAGTAAGTATATCAAACTTTCAAGGAAAACTATAACGGTTAAGTTTGCTTGAGAATTATTAGTAGTTTGAGAGTAAATAGCAGCCTAAGATATAAAATATACCTTAACTTGGAATATTCCGTATAAAATACGAAATTCTTGGAAAAATATTTATATTTTTCTTGTAATTTTTTTTATATAGGTACAGCAGTCTTTCGTTCCGAACCATCAGCTTATTAAATACGTCAAATGTCAGCCCAAACAAAAACCAAATTAAACTTTTAACATAAGATAATAAATAACATTAACAACAAAATTATATACTCCGCAAGCAAACAAATTCGAAAAGTTAACGTCACCCCAAACAAGTTTCTTTATC
Source organism: Choristoneura fumiferana (assembly GCF_025370935.1). Lineage (NCBI taxonomy): Eukaryota > Metazoa > Arthropoda > Insecta > Lepidoptera > Tortricidae > Choristoneura > Choristoneura fumiferana. The sequence continues at coordinate 9,068,203 of NC_133491.1, forward strand.
AATCGCAAGTTACGATATTAACGGACGAAATATTTCTGATTCGGCGTGCAAACGGATCGACCCTGCTCTGATATATTGTGAACATTTCCGAATACATTACCCTTTTTTGCGATCAGCCCTTGTTCCCTCATCACGGAGTGACAGACGAGGGATCCGAAACAATCCTGCTGACTGCGCGCTCATTACGATCAAATGATATATCCTTGAACGCTGTCGGACCGTGCCCAAGCACAACTCTACGTGATAATTTATGGAATCTCACTTACGAAACCTTTTAACAATGCGGTGACAAGCAATCGGCTATCTTTGGGACCATTGCCATTCATTCCATCTAAGCACCCTTTTAAACATCTACAAGTCAACTTGTTTTGAGATGTGAGTAGGTAAGTAAGTATAGCGTAACAGCTAAGTGATCATGTACTGGCTCCTTCACTGAGCCTTCTATGATTTTATGCATGTACCTAACTGCTCGAATTTACAAACTATTTTTTCCTTAGATACCTATATTACACAATACGTAATTATGTATGTATGTAGAGATATTTTTGATATATAATCTTAGTTGACTAAATAACAGCACGAAAGTGTTACAATAAATGTGAAGAAAATAAAATATAGAGGAAATAAAACGGATGCTCTAAAAGAAAATATTCCCTCAGTACAAAACAGATATTGTGCTAGAGTATCGAAACCACAGTTGGAATCAAGAGGGTTGTTGCCACTGAAACTTGGTCTTACAAACTGGGTTGGCTAAGTCGGGTCGTGTTGTACTCCGGGCTTCCAGCGACAACGTTCTATATCCGTATAACACGACCCAAATAATCGTACAGACTTATTTCCTTCATCTCATTTCAGTTAACACATTCACAAAGGATTGAGACACATTAATTACAAGGAAAAATCCTACACTAATCTTTTGACGAAGATTTTTAACATACTCGTATCTACTTACCTACTTACAAGTTATAAATCATTGTAAGTTGAATTGAGTACAATGAAAACTCTAACAAATTCAGTTACACATTGAACGTTTCAGTCTGGATTGCTAAGTATAGCTCGCAACCTGTCTGTTTCATTGTTAAAATTAATTTTCCCCTTTGTAACAATTTGGCATTTATTTCCAGCGATAAAAGGGATTCCATTTAATCCATTTTCCGACTACGGTGCAAAGGAATAGAACGTAATATCGTATTAGACAAAGGCGGACGTGTCGTGTTTGAGGCGCGGGAGCGGCCTGCAAAAACATTCGATACCTATCTAACCAACAGAATTCTCTTGTAATATTTTTTTATATCCCGAGGCCGACTAAACTCTCGTTTTCTCGCTGGCGAAGTTCAAGTCATCGTTATTCCGCGAAAGCAATTAAGTCGGGAAGTAATCATTTCTGAAAAATTGTACGGTCAAAAAATGTTAAAAGCTTAAGTTAACCGATTATTACGACGGATTAGGTGGCTGGCGGGAGTTTCTCTTACAAGGCAACCTTTATTTTTCTTATAAATTTGCAATTTATTGTTGTTGATCTTTTCTAAGCAAGTCTCGCTAGTTAATATCTGAATAGTGGAATATTTACCCCCACCTACTATCTAACACTTGACACATGGGTAGGTACTCTCTACAAAAACACTGTCTTTGACGGTAAGTGATATTAAAAATTACAAAGGAGTAAATTCAGTACGAACAACTTTATGTTATTCTGGCAATCGTTTTTTCCTCAAATAGTGCTCAGGTGAGCTGTCTCAAACGTTGCCGCAATGCACTAATTCTGCAAAAAACCCGGGTGAATAAGTGAAGGCGCCCGCAGAGTTCGGCCTCCATTGAATCGTGAAATATCCACGTGCACTGGACAGCGGAACTGCGAACCCGAGCACGTCGCCAGGTGTCCTACCGACCGATTAATCTGTCGACAAACAATAACCCTACCAATAATGGTTCGACAAGTTTTAACAACCGATTTGTTTGCAGGGAATTTATTTGCTTTCCACCCAGACTTTGCTTAAGTTTGCCGTGGTTTTAAACTGAAATGTTAGAGAAAATAAATGTTAACTTCGTTTTAAAAGCAAGCATTAGCTAAGCTTTTACGTAATAACAATATTATTTAGGGAAACTAAACGGTAGAAAGACCCATAATTTGAGAAAAATAATATGCTTTGCCAAGGAAAGGGAGAGTTACCTACAGCTATTTCAGTCGACTCATTTACCAATCTCCTGGCTAAATCTCAGCCCACAATAAACAACAGATCATAATTTCCATGTCGTAATGACATCGTCGACGTAAATGGCACTCGGTACATTATTATTTATGAAGATGTCGCCTGGAATAAAATTATGAAGCAATTGAAGCGAGTGTATTTGCACGAGCGTCGCGGCGGCGGCGGCGTCTCGGCCGTGTCTCGTGCTTATTAAGTTTGACCTCAGCAATACATTAACCACAGCCGGGCCGGGCGGACAAACACCCGCAATTTAAAGCCTCGCCTCGCGACCCGAGATGCCTCTCTAATCCTGCATAACATAGTAGTTGAAGCATTTCAGAGATTTATTAACAACCCTGTGCCGAGATAATTAATGACTACAAGCGAGCGTATTTCGCATAAGGTATTCGTGTTTTAACAATAACTCAGTGTTTCAATCACTTAGTTCGGATATTATGAAACAGTACAAAATCTTTTTATGTTTGTGATGTAAACTTATTAATTTATCTACCATGTATTGTAAAAATGTTTATTTATTTATTTTTAACAAATATTCCACGGTTATGTGAGTGTCTAGTCTAATAATAAAAATCTTACCTATTTATGCTCAACTAATACATAACTATTCACCCGATATTAAATAGAGATAAGAGTACAGATTAAATCCAATACCTAGATAGATATAAACCCAAACTATAAATAGGATTAAATGTCGATGACGCGTTTTAGACCAAACCTAACCTAACAGCAGAAGACTGGCACAAAGCGACTAGATTCAACCCCTTTATGTAGCCGAAACACAACTGGTATGGGCGTCCCTTTATGTTTTCCGGACGTGTAGGCGATCGGAATTGTCCAGATTGCCGGACACATGCGGACGCAAACACACTAGAGTATTTGACGAGACTAGTGGGTGTCCAGTACTTAATCAAGCTGCTGAACGCTAAGCTGAATACAATACCACTCACGGGGCTTACTCGCAATAATAAATGTTTAAAATTACAGTAACGTTTCAGCCACATCGCAGCAGCCTTAGCCACGAGTAGACTGAGTGTAGGGTACCATGTATGTTTAGCCGCGCGAGTTTTCAAACTACCCGCACTTGATCTTGTTTTTGTACCGGCATCATGTAACAGCGCCACAACACTGTAGTGACGTAATTTTTAAACAGCACTTCATAAAGAAACACCAAATGTGACATTTTAATACCGAATACCCAAATAAACTAATTTATCCTAAAACTAACTAAGACTTGTATCGCAGAAACTTTAAAACTAAAACAAAACGATTTACCTTACGAGTATGTACTCTCAGTGCCAGAACGACTTTGATATTATTGCTGCTAACGTTTTCAACTACGCGGCAACCCTAATAAGTAGCACACATCTGGAGAAGTTGTAGCGCGAGCGCTGCATCGGATATTCTATTATCATATCATATTCCACAATTGAGGATGTAATATCCATCCACTTTCAGCTCGTTTAACCCTTCGTTCGAGTGTAGAAATGTACATAACTTAACGATTTCCTGATATGAATCGATGCCGGTCCCGCGACGTTATGACAAGCACGTCGTAACACTTCTATTTATTTTATCCTTCACATCGGTCTCCTCATTTATTTTGTTGCCGGGGGACCTTTTTGAATAGGCAATGTCGCGTATAAATTTCTATCGCCCTCTGGGACGGCGGCTCTCCCGGAGCACCGTTAAAAGGTGCTACGAATTAATTTTACCTGACATCAAGGACAGCGCCGGAATACGTTGGCGCATAATGAAACGGCTCAGCGCACGCGGGCCGGTGGGCGTGCATACGTATTACCAGCCTTTACTACACTTATCGGTTTAATTTTACAGCAATTAATTATTCGCTTAGTAGCTTCGAGTATCAGCTATTTGATTGTGTGATTACGTCAGCGCTAATGTATGTACTTACACGCGATATACACCTACGCGTTTATTATATTTATAAATGTAAATAAATTAGGTATCTATTGTATTGGACAATGAACTAAAACAATTACTATTGCTCACCCGCGACCTTATGATAGCTACGTTTATGCAAGATATGCGTGTTGCTGTCATAAGGTCGCGGGTGAGCAAAGTAATTGTTTTAGTTCATTGATATGGACCTCCGCAAAGTAACGCCTAAACACAGAATATATAACAGTACTAACGTAAATCAATTAATGAGTTATTTCGAGTCCATCAATATTATGTAAACGCCTGTGGGTATAAAAATAAAAACAAACACCTTTGTTGAACGTTCAACACACTAGTTCATTATAAATTAAATTATTAATCCATTTGCCGCTGCACAATTGCGTCACAAGTTTCCCACTTCACCTCGTCACAATCTCGTAAAGTAACGAATTATAATACGGTACCTCCAGTTCAAATTAATAGCCTTCTTTCTGGAGTCAGCCGAGGCGAGTGCTAATCTCGTCCTTGTCATTAATCCCCAAGTTCTGCACCTCGCTCAGGTGCTAATGTCTTCGGCTAATTAAATTAAATCCCAGAGAACATTTTCTTTCTCTAACTTTCTTTTAAATGACTTAATGCTGTAATTTTAGACAAACAATTCGAGTTTCACTTAAGCTTGTCAGAAACTCAACTATTCGGCTAACTTAGTGAATGAAACCCACGCACGTGTCTTTAATTGTTTCGCAGTCGCAGTCTTCCCTTAGTGATTCAACATTCAAAGCTGGCAAAAAGTATATACTTATCCTTGAAACACTTCAGGATGGTGAGAAGTATTTTAAGATTCTCAAGTTATTAAGATATTTATCGTCAAGATTGAACGGTGCTTGCGCCGTAGCTTAGTAGGTACCTACTGATATGTGAGAGTTCATTTTTCTGGTATCGCTGAGTACAACTCGGAAAGACCAAGTTTAACCCCGCAATTTTAAATGACTTCACATCCGCGCTCACACCCGCTTGAATAATTCAATTAGCATCTTCGCTCGCATCAACTAAATCTAATCAAAACTCGCATCAAAATCACTTTATACGCCATAAATATTTAAAGCGGACTACGCGAGGCACGATGTGTTCCACCTTATTTATAAAACGATTAAACATAAGCTCTCTAAACATTGGAAGTCGCGAGTTCGTTATTAATTCAAATCACCGCAATCCTTGAATGACAGAGGACTGAATGTTTGATAACAGTTGCTCGGCATGATGGACTGCCGTCTACCGTAAAGGTGGAAGTTTCACGGAGGTCTATTTACTTTGCGATTCGTTCCTTTCCTTCACGATGTCGAGATAGATCTTATTAATTTCTCATCTGATTTAAGTGGTTTTCTATTGACATTGATACTGATAAAATGATCTAAGTAAGGAGAGAAATTAAGAGAATGTTTTGGTCTGCGCTTTGGGTTACCCCGTTTAAATATAGCTAGAAATCTATTCCCTCCGAGATTATACTACATTGGTTTTGGTATTGGTATTACATGCGCTATTGGTCGGGGACAGTGACTTAACGGGGTCACGCCGTTTTGTCACCAAATTAGTTTTAAATATTTTTAATTATAAATATGTATGTTAGTCTGTAAGGTATTTATTGTATGGGCCAAGTTGCCGGAAATAAATGTTTTTTTTTATTATTGGTAGAGGCAGATGAGATAACCTAACTGTACTTACGAACATTAAATTACACTAGTGCTTTCCAAGGCATTTCGATCGAGAAACTCTCGGTTCCACGCGAAACCCGCAATATCCGCCACGAATGAATAATCAGGTAAAAGCGTAGGTAAGTTCTCCCTATTTAAGTGTTCACACGTCATTAATTAAATCTAAGTATGGCCCGATCTTGTTTAAGATCCATGAACTATTAGGAACATCTATGAGTAAGTACACAATTCCCCTTCAAGGTTAAATTATAATAATCGAAAATAATTTTACTAATCCAACTAATATTATAAATACGAAGGTTTGTGAGTATGTGTGTGTGTGTGTGTGTATGCGTTTGTTACTGCTTCACGCTAAAACAGCAGGATGGATTTCGAAGAAAGTATAGATAGCGGACATTTGGAATAACGCATTGGAATAACCTTTTTATCTCGGTATTGGGATAAAGTCCAAAAATTTCAAAATTGAAAATACAAACTGATATATAGATGCACAGAAAAACCAGACAAATAAAACCAGCACCCAGTCCCAGTGCTGTGCACAGTGCTGCACAGTGCAGTGCAGTGTGTGTGCAGTGCTGTTGTGTACAGTGCAGTGGTTCCCAGTGTTGGTCTTATTTTTCTGGTTTTTCTGTGCATCTATTTTTCAGTTTGTATTTTCAATTTAGGTTTTACGGGTATAGATTGCCGCGAAGTGTGTACTGCATTTAAATCATGTATAGCTATTTTAATTAGAAAATAGTATGAAAACAACTGAGGCGTGGCGTGTGCGATTAGTAAAGCGGCGATTACACTGAGTCGTTCACCGAACTTATTTCAAACTATTTAGTCCAACAAACGTCGTCTTTATACTATCGTGTTCTTTACACTTTTGCAATCGTCGAATGTAGCATACAGCGAACGACCTAGTGTAATTAAATTATGGGTATACTGTACGGAACCCTGCCAGTCCGACTCGCACTGGGCTATTTTTACTGCTGTGCCGTGAAACTTTTATGAACGAAAAATGTGCCGTTAAAACCAAAAGGTTGAAAACGCCTGGATTAGAGCCATGAAATTTGGCGCAGATATATGTAAACTTTAATCAAATGGAACCCTTATAATTTTGCCATGTCTGTCTGTCGGTCCGCGGCTTTGCTCAGGAACTATCTATGCCAGAAAGCTGTAATTGTAAACTATGCCGACAAAATGGTATACAATAAAAAATTCAAAAGATTTTTTTTTAGATTACCTCCCATAAACGTAAAGTGGGGGTGATTTTTTTTCTCATTAAACCTTGTAGTGTGGGGTATCGTTGGACAGTTCTTTTAAAACCATTAGGGGGTTGCTAAATGCGATTTTTCGATTCGGTGATTTGTTTGCAAAATATTCAACTTTAAAGTGTAAATTTTCATTAAAATCGAGCGCCCGCCCTCTAAAATCTAAACGGTGGGTGGAAAAATTTGAAAAAATTCACGATGGTAGTAAGTAGGTATATCAAATTTACAAGAAAAACTATAACGGTTAAGCTTTCTTGAGAATTATTAGTAGTTTAAGAGTAAATAGCAGCCTAAGGTATAAAATATACCTAAACTGGAATATTCCGTACCAAATACGAAATCCTTAGAAAAATATGGATATAACGGAACCCTATTTCGGATGTGTCCGACACGCTCTTGGCCGGTTTTTATTATTAATTGCTTTCTTACTCTTTTCATTTTCTCAGGACAATGCTATGAAAATCTTCGTAGATGCAATATCTTTATAAGCAAATTGAGTTATTACTATAAACGTTGTACGATCACGGATTCGATTTCCGTGTTGAGACAATGATTTGAATGCAAGTCTTTGTGCAATAATGCATACCTGCTTCGAATACTCATTGATAGTGTACAAACTAGTACATAATATAGGTGAAAATGTTGCTCTGCTCCGTAGAACATATTAATAATATAATTATAACTAATTGTTTAGTGCCAGAACAGTTAATTATTCAATAAACTCATACCCAAGTTAAGTAACGAAACTGATTGTGTCGGTTAAGATAAGTGACGAGAGAACATCTCCGTTAACATTAACGATAGAGTAAATTAAGGCCGCGATAAAATTAGACGTGTAATGTTATGAGAAGTTCACTTTAAACTTTGTTATCTTGCCTGCAGCCGCGGCGTTAGCGCCTCGTTATAGCCCGACCCGACTTTTGTCAATTTAATAACCTCCATTTTAAGAAATTTAACTCGTAATATCTACTAATGTTTTTGCGGTTATACCTACACCAAGTAATATAATTTTAGGTCATTTTTTGTGCGAGTATTTTTTCCGGTTATATCTCACCTTAAAAATTTCAAGAAGTTTCAATTTAAAAAATCATTCTAATTGTTAAAACTTAACGAAATTATTGGATTTTGTATATGCATGCAACACTTAACATTAACTTCAGCAGGTTCTCTCTCTCTCTGCCTTCTGTCGCAATGCACACTGGCTGCTTACGATATCTAATTAATCTCGCTCTTATGTTAAATATTCATCGATACCTTCTCTTGTACCCGTTAAGACAGATTGCCACTCTTATTTATGTTAAATAACCGGTGGTCATTACAAAATAGTAATTGTTTTTATTTGTCGAGAAAAGCCAATTCACAACCTACTAATTATACTAATATTATAAATGAGAAAGTAACTCTGTCTGTCTGTCTGTCTGTTACGCTTTCACGCCTAAACCGCTGAACCGATTTTGATGAAATTTGGTACAGAGATAGAATAGACCTTAGGAAAAAAACATAGGCTACCTTTTATCGCGAAAAAGAGGCTTTAAAGGGTTGAAATAGGGGATGAAAGTTTACATATGGTGGAAGTTCGTTGCTGTCGAAGATAAAACCATGAAACTTGGCATTTAGGCACTTAATAAGAAATAAGTCTATATTTATTTGAGCTTTTTTGAAAATTCGATCTGAGAGGGGATGAAATAGGGGATGAAAGTTTATGTGGAAGGTCGTCATTATCGAAGATAAATCGATAAATCTTTATTAAACTTGCCATTTCGGCACATGAAAAGAGATAAATTGATATTTGTTCGCACGTTTTTTAAAATTCTTCCTGTGAGGGGGTGAAATAGGGGATGAAAGTTTTTTTTTCTACTTGATGGCAAACGAGCAAGTGGGTCTGCTGATGGTAAGAGATCACCACCGCCCATAAACATCTGCAACACCAGGGGTATTGCAGATGCGTTCCCAAACTAGAGGCCTAAGATGGGATCCCTCAAGTGCCAGTTTATATGGAAGATCGTCATTGTCGAAGATAAATCGATGGTTCTTTATGAAACTTGGCATTTGGGTACGTGATAAGAAATAAATAGATATTTTTTCGCGCGTTTTTGAAAATTCTTCCTGTGAGGGGGTGAAATAGGGGATGAAACTTTATATGGAAGATCGTCATTGTCGAAGATAAATCGATGGTTCTTTATGAAACTTGGCATTGGGCTACTTATAAGAAATAAATAGATATTTGTTCAAGCGTTTTTGAAAATTTTACCTGCGAGGGGATGTTAGAAGAGGGGATGATGCAGTGTTCGCAGAGCCTTCTAAGCTCATAAGCAATATGTAAGAATGTGGGGCCATTTTAGATGGCGTATAGACAGTGAGACATGAAAAATTATGATTTTCAGATTTTTCTTATTTATTGTGCTATAAGAGCTACCTTTATGCAAAATTCCAAGTTTCTAGGACAGCCGTAAGTACCCTATAACTTTTTCTGTTAAGGCAATTTGTTTGGAAACACCCTTTTAATGACTGTAGCTTTTGATTGCCTTGACTTAGAGGTTTGATTTTTTCACAGCTGTCGGGACTATTGACTTGAGTTTAGGATTTTAATTTCAACTCGATACCTATATTCCGCTCGTTTACGAGATAAAGGGTCTTGACAGATAGTCGGACGGACGGACAGCAAGTAATTCTATAAGGGTTCCATTTTTCCTTTTTAGGTACGGAACCCTAAAAAACATTTGCTCCGGCGCTTTTCAAATTTCAACCTATTTACTTGAAAATATGGGGATGAAAGTTCTTAAGGAATTCCAAACAATTACTACATCGGAAATATGTGTAGCTATGCTTAGTAAAAATGCCGTCTTAATTATAATCCTACCAACTTACAATAAAGGACGTAAGGTGTCAAGAGTTCACTATGAAGAATTAGTCCTTTTGTGTTGGCAGGGTAGAATACACGTCGTATTGCTAAAATGTGGCTACCCGCAAAATATTTATGTTTTACCAAAGAACATCGGGTGGATGGATGGATGGAAGAACAAAAAAAATACTTAGTTTATATTTATAGCAATGTATTAAAATAGGTTATTTTCGGTAAACCGTAGAAGTTTCTATGTACTATTATTGGCAGAATAGGTATCATAAATAAATTAAATACTTCTCAAAATTACTATTCCACGCGGACGAAGTCGCGGGCAAAAGCTAGTATGATATAATTGAGGGGTTGGATTACAATAGAAACGTACTTAATCGAAAACACATAAATACTGAACATAATTTATTAGTGCACTAATAATAAGGAATAGTTTTGTCAAATCAAATTTAATGGGGACATTTCACTTAGCACATCAAATTTCATTTCTGACATTCATATGATGGTGTGCATCATTTCATTGGTCCTCATCTTTTAAAACAAATCCTTAATTGAAATACGACCATTGTAAGATACAAAAAAAACTTGCACATACTCTTATGCTATTATATACTTGTTTGTATAAATGTATCTATGTCGGCGGCCGATCGTAAAATCCGCCAGATCACGAAATTCCTAGGCATATCGTGAAATGCCGCCAATTCACGATATCCGTCGTCCGATATATTCGTCGGTGCCATTTCGGAAAATCACGAATTGGGAGATCTTTGATTCATTTACATACATTAGCGCTCATAAGATCCGTGAGTCGACTAAATAAGCTTTTATCGTGTAAAATATATTTGTTAAGAAATCTATCGGTTTGATTATAAAATGCGTATTTTAAATTGGCGCGGTGATGGCCGTCGATTTCGATACCCCCGGTAATAGGCGCCGTTACCTTAATATTTCAGACAGACCTTTTCTTTACAAGCCAGTTATTTATAAAATGAGTCTGTAAAAATACTATACAAAAGTGACAATATTTATGTTGAATTTAAAATACGAATTGAGTAAGTAACTCATGCAAATTTAAACCGAAATGTTTTTTTTTTATTTCCTGGATTCGTATTTGCATTACTTCTACAATAAAGTGTGTAGCATAATGCAATCTCATCTACGTTTCTGCTAAGAGTAAAATTTATAACTTGATACCTACCTAGCCATATTTTATAGTTCAAGGAAACTGCAACGCCTGCTGTGAGCTCCATTACTCGTTGCATTAATTTCCCGTTGTTCGAATGAGTTTATGACCGCTTTCCATATTTGCTTATGAAGTCAAGAAGTGTCTTTATAACTGAGAAATAATTAGAGACTCAGTGTTTTTAATATACTAGCTTTAACCCACGGCTTCGCATACGTAACATTAGGCCTAGCAATTGAATGGAAATTCTATGATTTTACGATAATTCCCGTGGGAATCCCCAAAAATTACATCGTGAATTTTACTAATGTTGGATAAAAAAAAACCCGCACAGAATTTCAAGTCTCTAATCTTACCGATTGATATTTGGGATTTTGTAAAAATTTAGGGAGAAAAAGTTGCCTACGTGTTATTCCAGACTTCCAGCAATCTACGTACCAAATTTCAAATGAAATTTGTTGGATATTCTCGTGGGAATTCCCAAAAAACTATATTTATATCATCATCTGCTTAAGTAATCCATATTAATTAATTTTCTTTCTAACACCTTTCGTAAGTCTAAGCTTCCAAGTAGATATTCTGACACAGAAGGATTAATTTCCAAACGGCATATTCGTCGTTAAAATCTGTGTCGGAGAGCAATGCATATGAGCCTCAATTAATTTAATTACTTGAGCCGCCAACTTCAAGTCGCGAGCAGGGGGCTACTTCGAAAGTGTACCGTCCTGCTCACTCTCGCACTCAATACTATGCGTGAACAAGACGGCATGTAACGAAGTTCGAATTTTGAGCTTCTCAGTACAAGGTCTGAGATAAATCAGCGTCCGTTGGGACCGCCGTCGACTAGACCCTGATTAGTTTTCAGAGTTTTACACCCTAATTAAGTAATTAACGAGGCAGAGCTAGGTGTGTAAGTTGGTGCCGAGTGGGTAGCATCTACGAATAAATGGTAGCATACATTTATCAGAATATTGTGATAAAAATAAATAAATTTCTGATAAGTAGGTACCTGCCTAGTTATTTTTTATGTGTAATTAATTGTCTATTCCCGAATTCAATATCAAAAAAAAATGAATAATAATAATAATGAGAATATATCACAAGTACATTAATTTTTTAGAACTTGCAATCCGAGGATTGATTTATACTGAAAATCCTTAATCACAAAACTGCAAAACTGTATGGACTTTGGGAACAAGTTTTTTTTTTATAATAGTCTATATATATCACCGACTGAATGCATATATATTGAGTGTTTAAATAGATATTTTTTTTGCTAGAAATTAAAAGAAAATGTTGGGGTAACCTGAACAATAACTGTACACAAAACAACACCACAAATGCAGTCACAATCGCGTAATAAAATAAAGTTGTTTTATGTATAACTTAAACTAACTCAACTTTATATATTTAACTCCGTGCCATGCCATGTTTGCGAATCTCATATTTAAATTAATTAAAACTTTGCGCCACATTCATTAACTCGCACGTCCTCTGCTAATATTAAAACTATAAATAATGGACGTTACCAACACAAAAACGTCAAGTCACATAAGACCTAGCAATACTTCAGCATTTACGGTAAATATAATAAACTTGCATCTAGGTACTCTGTCTAAAACGCTTCTGTGCGCCCATTTTTATTCGGATCAATGAATATTTTGCAATATTTCTTAGATGCTTACCCGATATCGAAGTTGTTTAGGCCGTTTACCAGTTACGTAAAATTAGTCCCGAAGCTGCCTTCCTGGAAATTGTACAACGTGTCAGTCACATTTTTGCGAGATTTTTTTCAGGTGTAATTAATTGTCGTGATCCTTTCGGCAATTTGGCGGTGATGGATTGTGCAGAAAACATGCCTTCAAATATTTATATATCATTCCCAACACTGGTTTCTGTGACTCACATTCATCTGTAGACTGTATGCTCTATTAGGTGTGTACCTATGTACTTATACAGGTAAAAGACGAGTAGGACCAACCCTACACCTTCAGTATCTAATTGATAATGGATTGTTCACAATAATATTTCAATAAACCCGCTATACTTTTAATTACAGAGTTAGTAAATAATGACTTTGAATCCGGTAGGGTTGATCCTGCTCACGTTTCCCGAATCACCCTGTATATACAAAGGCACATGTGCAAAATATATATAAGTGTAACTAACTGAACCAACAACATCCACAACATTCAGAAGCTAAATTTGCATACTACCATTACAAACTGGGGTTATATTTCTCGTCATATTGATGTCGTGAATCACTCTAGTATCAGGGGAAGCTAAGATGGCAATTACATGGGATGTCGTGAAACTTCGCGCGGTATCGTTAACATTACAAATCGGAACGGTTATGAAAGTTGGACTGCGGCCAAAGTCACGGGACGTGCCGCAGCTACTCTAAACACTCGCTCAAGAATCGAGATTAGAAAATCTGTAGATAGGAACTGTTCAACCGAATACTAGTAAATAAGATACATGTTTGGCAGATGTTAATTTATTTTTATATAAAACAAACTTTTGATCATGCCTCGAGACCAGATTTTTACGGTATAAAAGGAATCCTATTATTTATTCTGGACTTCTAATATGGCAATCGGTCCAGTAGTTAATGCGTAAAAGTAGAAGAAGGAAACGTAAAACTTATTTTCACATTTATAATATTAACTACCAAAAATACAAACTGAGACATGGATGCACAGAAAAAGAGACCAGCACTGGGAATCGAACCCAGGTCCGCTACACCACTGCTGGACAGGAATTTAGACACGAATTTTTCCTATGCATACATATTATCTCAGGTTGCTTATTTCTACTATGCTACTTAAGACGTCGAGAGACGTCACATTCTTTCGGAACTAACCGCTCACCCAGACAAGAGATGTCGCTACTAAGCAATCAAATTATGATTGGTTTTTTGGAGTCTTTTTGTATTTTTTTTTATTTCAACTCCAAATTTGTTACTTTTACGGTTATCCCGTGAAACCATATCGAAAATACAAACTGAGACATGGATGCACAGAAAAATCAGAAAAAGAGACCGGCACTGGGAATCGAACCCAAGCCCTCCAGATAGATGTCGCTAGTCAGCAGCACAAATAATCAACCTGAGATATGTGTATTCACCGAAAAGCTCGTGGTAAATTTCAAATGTAACTCCGCATATGAATTTCGAAAAACTCAGAGGTACTAGCCGGGGTTCGAACCCACGACCCTCTGCTTGAGAGGCGATAGGTCAAACCACTAGGCCACCACGGCTTCATACTTTTAAAAATACAACATATCGATACTCCTACGTATACTGGTACAAGTGACAAATTTCTGATTTTTAGTTTTTTGCAATTTTTTGTGATTAATATTTCCTTATTTACCTACCACAAAAAAATTTGGACGGATATTCCTATTAGTTTTGGAAATAAAGTGACGTATATGAATGCATCTAACACCGTTTTGCTAATCGGTACAACGTATACTGAGGCACCGACATGCACCACTATACGCGGCACCGATTTGTCGTGGGGCCGGGGAAGTCGAGTGTAACTGGCAGTTGCCTCAGTGTACGCGCTAGCCGTCGCTGCGTGCGGACCGTTTAAACTGTTCTACGAGCACATAATTTGATAGTATATATAAAAAAAAACATGTTTTGTTTGGCAAGACCACAATAGCCGTATTTCTCATAGACAGTCATGGAAACTAAATCCAATGTGAAACCTTTTCGTGATCTATTTCGCTATGATTTCTTTGGCAAATGTATGGGATGTCAACATAAATTTGGTAGTACAACGGTTCCACCCCAGTACCAGTACGTGATTCAGTTTCCTCGGCTATACCTACATGTACGCGTGCTAGAAATATAACATTGCAGTATTACATTGCATTTGGTAGTTGAGCATCCCAAAAAGAAGGCGAAGGCATGCATGCTTTAATAAAATGAGAACAGTAAATTTCAATATACCTACAGGTGATAAAAAAATCCTGTACTATATTGTAACCATATTAGGGCTACTGATTACTAATACGATATAAGTGGGAAAACATCGAAATTAGAAAGTCTTCTTGCGACTCCACTTCCATACAAAACTTTTTTTTTCGAATCAGTATTTTTCTACTTGGATCATATTAGTAATTAGTAGCCTTAATGTGGTTAAAGTATAGTACAGGGTTTTAATAACACCCTATACACATTTTTTTTATACACACCTAAGAAATGGTACCTGGCTATGTATATGGCGAAAACGGGTAAACCGTATGAAGTTATAGAAGTTTCCAAGACTCAGAAACAGACACAAAACTTAAATCTATTGTCAAGAAGACATTACTATATAAGGCGTATTAATAAATTAATGATTATATCATGGATAGGGAAATTGGAAATAATTCCGATCCGCATTGGCGAGTGCTTACTCCAAATAGCGAATTGAGAACTGTTTTAAATATGTAGTTGTGTTAAATACTTGTGATGTATAGATATCACTAAAATATGATTGTAAATCTGTTTACAAAATATACCTAGGTTTATTGCCAGACTCTTCTCAACAGAGGTTTTTACGAACGGTGGGTAAATTTTTTGACATTCATAAGTGCTTGTTACAATCTAAATTGAATAAAGATATTTTGACTTTGACTCAATATTTCATGTCAAAGCTTGTCTTAAGCAAACTGCAAATCAGACTCGCGCACGAAGGGTTCCGTACCATCTATACAACTTCATTAGGATTAGCAAAAAAATGGTAAAAAAAACATTTGTTGTATGGGGCCCCCTTAAATTTTATTCTGATCTATTTTGTTATATATATATATTATATCGACTACAGTTATACATAATCTGTGAAAATTTCAACTGTCTAACTATCATGGTTCATGAGATACAGCCTGGTGACAGACGGACGAACAGCGAAGTAGTATAAAGTAGTAGGGTTTCCGTTTATACCCTTTGGGTGCGGAACCTTGAAGAGGCACAAAAAGCTAAACCGTTATGTGGATACAAATGGGTGCGATGCGATATATGTATCACATGAGGAACCTTTCACAATAAAATACGAGTACACATTTGAACAGGAATACGAATCCATTGTATGTGCTTCCATTAATTTAAAGCACTTAATACAATTACTTTTCTTAATAAAACCATTTATATTTCAAGTGAGGTTTTTTATAAAGTATATTTCTGTATTTGTATAGCACGTTTAAAACATTACTAGAGTATATTGGTACAAGTGGCATGCTAATGTTAGCGTATATTGATGCAAGTGATAAAAACGTTTATAAATCAATAGATGAAGGTAAAAGAGCATCTGTTTTATTTGTTCAGTGCAAGCCATATAAGTATTTCATCTAAAAATTCATATACAATATAAAAATATCGTTAGATCAGTAATCTACGCATTACGCCGTATACTGGAGCAAGTGGTAATTAGCTCAGTATACCGCACAACTACAAGATGTAAAATAGCGTATAGTAGTGTATCTGCAATTTTCTCAAAAACTATAAGAAAATTTCAAAATTCCATGAATACAGGTAGAAAGCAAATATTTTCTTTGGAACCAATGCAAAATTTTGAAAAGTTATATCATCAAATGAGAAAGTTACAGGTTTTTGGAACCTTTGAACAGCTCTCCTGTAAATTTATGATTATGCACTTGTACCAGTATACGTAGGAGGTGTCGATATGTACTTAAGTTTCCTGTTAACCTTAGCGGTCCCCCGACACCGACGACGCTTAGATTAAAAAAAAAATACTAAGTACTTATACTAAATTAACTTAGGCTGATTTTGCGGGAAATCAGCATAGTCCCCGCGGGATAGGGATAAACGAATTCTTCGCAGATGAAGTCACGGGCAACAGCTAGGTAGTGCATAATTATTATTTACTTTTTAGTTGTCTTTTTTGGCGGCGTTTTTTTGTCAGTGTGTTTTTTTTTCGGGCGTTTTTTTTATCTTTAGCCAAGGCTGCGCTGTCGTCAGTGCGTACGTTTCGATTTTAGCTCGCTGGTCTTGCGCTCGCTTCGCTAGATGATCACCTTTTACGTTCGCGACTCGTACTTACGTATTTTTTGTATTAGGTATAGTTGTTAATTAGTGGTATATAAGTTTAGTGTAATAGTTTCATGCAAGGACACATATAAAAAAATAATAGATACCTACCTACCTATAAACAATATAGTTATAGTATTATGTGTAGGTAAACATGAGTAGTATGTATACAGTCGCCATCACCATTACGGCGAATTTATAAATAACATTTAGTATAATAATAATAATATAACGGCATGGAATCTGTCTGGTTTCTCTAGATACAGACATTAGACAATTTTAAGTTAACTTTCGTACTACAATTATTTGCCGGTAGGTAATTAATCTAAAATAGACGTCGACAACCCTAAGCGTCCGCGCGGGAGTAGGCAGCTAAGTCTCCTAATAAAGGGTCGGAGTGGACCTACTTGTTCTCTTTTACTATGGTAACTACGTACTTCTGACGTCACTGCGAACGTTGCAGTAGCAGCTACTAAGTTTTGAGGCTCCGTTTTATTGGCATTCCGTTACCTTTATTGTCACTTCCCTTTGTACAATTAGGGGTTGTTTCACCATCCATTGATTAGCGTTAACCGACGGTTTAATGTGATGCCGTCTCCGTCTATTCGAACAAAACAAATAGAGACGGCATCACACCTAACCGCCAGTTAACACTAATCAATGGATGGTGAAACAGCCCCTTAGACAGTTTAATTATCGTAACTCTGTGATAAACCGTTACATCTTTTATACGCCTTAAATTTTAAGAAACATGAAGTGGCAAGAGTATATTGCATAATGAATCAACTTAACGTCTAGGTACATCTTGACTGTGGGAAACCAAGTTGGATCTAAGTTGTTCGCTTCAAATATTCGCGTAGGTATGCAGTAAATGCATTAATGTAGGTACAAAAGCGAATATTGCAGTGGTTGCACATGGTGCCCTCAAATTCAATGACTGACCTTTAATTAATCAGTGGATTAATCTAGCGCTTACCGTGCTCAAATGGCAACAGAGCAATTACTGGCAAAGCAATATCCTTGGATTAATGAACGAGACCGCCACGTATTGAAATCGTGTTTGCAATGTCAATAAATGCTGAAAGTGGTTTAATTTAACGTGGGCCCCGAGCTATTGACAACGCTGCCGTACCTACATGCATTATGTATTATTTGTACTGCCGAACGTATGCACAGTTGCTCGTAAAAACTCCATTTCGTGATTTCAAATCTTGAAATGTTGCTCGACGCAGACGCGTCGCGAAAGCAAAATGAATTTATCGTGAGTTTCATAGCAACATTTACAACATACTTAATGAGCAATATTAACTCCGTAAACGTTTACAGGCAATAATATAAGTCAAAGTCAAAGTCGAAATATCTTTATTCAATTTAGGCTATAACAAGCACTTATGAATGTCAAAAAAAATCTACCACCGGTTCGGAAAAACCTCTGTTGAGAAGAATCCGGCAAGAAACTCAACGAGGTATATTTTTTTAAACAGATTTACCATATTATTAAATGATATGTATAACATCACAAGTATTTAACACAACTTTATTTTTAACACAGTAGGTTCGCTATTTGAAGGGATCGCTAATGCGGATCGGAATTATTTCCAAATATCCCTGTCCATGATATAATCATTAACTTTATAATACGCCGTAAATATTAATGTCCTTTTGACAATAGATCTGAATTTTGTATCCGTTTCATTATAATAATTTTTTGGAATTTTATTATAAAAACGTATGCAATTTCCCAGAAACGACTTTTTGGTTTAAGCCAGTCTGTAAGATGGAACTATAAGCTTCCCTGTGCTTCTAGTAGCCTTTGGCTTATCGACGTTAGTGGAAAAATCACATATGTTCTTCCTTACATACATGATTATTTCAAAAACATAAAGCGACGGCAGGTTTAGGATACCTGTTTCCTTAAAAAAAGATCTTAAAGATCTTAATATTTTTAATTCAAACCAATAAGGTAAACGTAAGTGTGCTGCCATCTTTATTTTTATATCATTGGCGTGGCGAAAGATTGGCCATTACATTAGCGTGAGTGTCAAGCACTCGGATAGTTTACCTTAGATACATCAGCCAAATAAGTGGGCTATCAAGATTTAAAC
>NC_133491.1:9747271-9752418 GCF_025370935.1 Choristoneura fumiferana
CGATACTTTTTTCGGTGCTTATATCTTTTCTTTTCCTTTTTGAAAGTTGCCAGGCCGATTTCACAATATTCCAATCGACCTGGAGTTCCAACAGTTACAATTTTTAACTAGTACAAAAGAGAAACTTAGACTACCCAGAGCGGCTAGAGGTGGCTAGCACCGAACCTCCAGCCGCGACCAGGCGCCCAATACTTAAAATTAAGTACGCAGCTGGCCGCGGCTGGAGGCAGTCAACAGACGCCTCCAACCGCGGCCAGAAGCCCACACTTAGAACTACGAGGGCTGCTAGCCGCGGCTAGAGGTGGCTAGCACCGGACCTCCAGCCGCGACCAGGCGCCCAATACTTAAAATTAAGTACGCAGCTGGCCGCGGCTGGAGACAGTCAACAGACAAGCCTCCAACCGCGGCCAGAAGCGCACACTTAGAACTACGAGGGCAGCTAGCCGCGGCTAGAGGTGGCTAGCACCGGACCTCCAGCCGCGACCAGGCGCCCAATACTTAAAATTAAGTACGCAGCTGGCCGCGGCTGGAGACAGTCAACAGACAAGCCTCCAACCGCGGCCAGAAGCGCACACTTAGAACTACGAGGGCAGCTAGCCGCGGCTAGAGGTGGCTAGCAACCAACCAGCCTCCAGTCGCGGCCAAAAGCCTTATCCTTAAGATTTATCACCAGCTACCCGCGGCTGGAGGCAGACAGTAGATAGGCCTTCAGCCGCGGTCAGAAGCGCACTTAAAACTACGAGGGCAGCTAGCCGCGGCTAGTGGTGGCTAGTGACTAACCTCTAGCCGCGGCCGGAAGCACACATGACTACAAGGGCAGCTAGCTGCGGCTAGAGGTGGCTAGTAACCAACCTCTAGCCGCGCCGGAAGCGCACTCCTCAAACTACAAGGGAAAGCTGGCCGCAGCTGGAGGCGGCCATAAAGTAAGCCTCCAGCCACGGCCATGAGCGGCCAATGCTTGGCCCTCCAGCCGCGGCCAGAATTGACTAGCCGCGGCTAGATGTCCAAGAACTTAACTTAACTAATACAAAAGAGAAACTTAAACTAGATTGAGCTGCTAGCCGCGGCTAGAGGTGGCTAGCACCAGACCTCCAGCCGCGGCCAGGCACCCAATACTTAAAATTAAGTACGCAGCTGGCCACGGCTGGAGACAGTCAACAGACAAGCCTCCAACCGCGGCCAGAAGCGCACACTTACACGCTAGAGGCTAGAGGTGGCTAGCAACCAACCAGCCTCCAGTCGCGGCCAAAAGCCTTATACTTAAAATTAATACACAGCTAACCGCGGCCGCGGTCAGAAGCGCACTTAAGACTACGAGGGCAGCTAGCCGCGACACATTTTTGTTTGGTACTTATTTTACTTGCTTACAATTTTTCTTACTTACTCTTGCATTTAGTACTATTTATTTATACTCTATACATTTTGCATGCTTATTACTAATATACTCAGTATATAATTTAAACATACTTTTTCTTATCTATTTTTTTTTAACAATGGTTTTGCTTGCTACTTCTATACAATATTTTATAAATCTTTCTCTATTTTTTCCCATCATTATGTCTCTTATATTATCTTTAGTTAGTTTTATGTCTATTTTATTTTCCAGGTCAAACCAGGTTAGGTTAGGTTAGGTTAGGTTAGGTTAGGTTTTTTTTTTTTTTTTTGGGAGGTGGAGAATACTCATAGTATACTGTCGGCCGGTCCCGACAGCATGCCCGACTCGTCTGGGGATTTCTCCCAGGCGCCTACGGACTAAACTCCACCCCAGTGGAGTGTTTTACTCCAGGGCGCTCCGTGCTATTGGTATACACTTCGCGTCTGGGTGTGTCTTTGTTTTAGAGGTTTTTTTTGAGTGTGAATGAGGGTGTGTTTTTGCAAGTGTTTTGTGTTGTTTTTGTAAAGAGTACCTAGGGGGAGGAAAGTGTTTTTGGTGAAAAAGCGAGTGTTTGGGCTGCACCCCGAAGGGGAAAAGAGGACAACGAATGGTGTTCTTTCCCCTGCGGGTGCAGCCCAAACACTCGCTTTTTCACCAAGCACAAGGGCCGAGAGGGTAAGGTCGTGTTGTTTTAGTCGGTATGCCCCCTCTTGGGAGAGCCCGACAGACCCCACCCGCTGCCTCGAGCGGGGACATGCATAAGGCGCATTTTCAGCACGTTAAAAAAAAAAAAAAAAAAAAAAAAAAAGGTTAGGTTAGGTTTCGGCGCCCGTATTGGTGATTGGCGCGTCCTAGAGGAGGTGGAGACCCTGTCCGACCACGCCTACATTCGGTTCAGGGTCTCAAGGCGCCCCTTGGGCCTCAGACCGGACGGCGGGTGAGCGGGGCGGAGACTTCCCAAGTGGGCTATCTCCCGCCTCAACCTTGAGTTGGCAGAAGAGGCTGCCATGGTTCGGGCATGGAGCGCCGATCCCCTGAACACCTTGGGGTCGATGAAAGAGCTGTCAGGTTCGCGAAGACCTGACAGCAATATGCGACGCAGCCATGCCGAGGGCACGCCGATCCGCGCACAGACCGAGGGTCTACTGGTGGTCGCAGGACCTCGCGGAACTGCGAACCGCCAGTGATGCCGCCCGCCGTGCCTTCACCAGGTGCCGAAAACGGCGCACACGGGTGCCAGGTGAGGAGGAGAGGCTGCTTGCTGAACTCCGGGCAGCGAAAGCCGCCTTCCAGACGGCCATCGCGCGGGCCAAGGACTCTGCTCACACCGAGTTCTTGGCCTCGCTAGACGACGATCCGTGGGGCGCCCGTATCGAATGGTACGGGCCAAGCTCAAGATGTCCCCCCCCACTGAAGACTTTGAGCCGGGCTACTGGCCGCAGTGGTGGAGGGCCTCTTTCCACCCAGCCGCCTTTGAGCCACCGCGGATGGCGCCACCTACGGTCGAGCCCGAGGTGCCCCCTGATATTCCCCCGATAACGGGCGAGGAAATTATCCGGGCGGCGGGTCGGCTAAAGGGATGCCGGAAAGCGCCTGGCCCGGACGGAGTGCCGGGAAAGGTGGTGTTAGTAGCTACCAAGCACCTGGGGACCGCCTCGTTAGCCTAATGGACCAATGTCTGGCCTCGGGCGGTTCCCCCGAGCATGGAAGGAGGGCCGCCTGGTCCTCCTGCGGAAGGAGAGCAGACCGGCGGACTCCCCTTCCGGGTGGCGGCCGCTTGTCATGCTGGACGAATCCGGGAAGCTCCTCGAAAGGATAATTGCTTCCCGGATCGTCTGCCACCTGACAAGCGAAGGGCCGATCTTGCGGAGAAACCAGTTCGGGTTCCGGGTTGGGCGATCCACGCTGGACGCCCTATCCGTTCTGAAGGGGTTCACTGAAGATGCGGCCAGGAGAGGCCAGGGAGCCATGGCGGTGTCTCTAGACATTGCCAACGCCTTCGGGTCTCTCCCCTTCGGAGTGATAGGGGAGGCGCTCCGTTATCACAGAGTGCCCTTCTACCTCCAGAGGATTGTAGAGCACTACCTGATGGACCGGGTAGTGCTCTACATTGGAAGAGGGGGAGAACGGATGGCCAGGGCGGTAGCCTGCGGCGTTCCGCAGGGTTCCGTGCTAGGGCCCCTACTTTGGAACGTTGGCTACGACTGGGTCATCCGCGGGAGGGTGCTGCCTCGGATGGCGGTCGTCTGTTACGCAGACGATACGCTCGTTGCTGTCCGAGGCACCACGTATGAGGAGGTGAGGAGGATGGCGGAGGTGGGAGCCACTCTGGTGATCCGGCGCATCGAAGCGCTGGGTCTCAAGGTGTCCCTCCCGAAAACGGAAGCTCTCTGCTTCCGGGCCCAGGTGGAGGGTGCCACGAGGGTCTACCCTGCGCCCTGAATGGGAGGCCGTCGATGTGAAGGCCCACATCAAGTATCTGGGCCTTACCCTCGACGGGAAATGGGAGTTCGGGGAGCACTTCCGCAGGTTGGCTCCCCGACTCGTAGGCGCGGCGGGAGCCTTGGGGCGCTTCTGCCCAATGTAGGCGGACCGAATGCCCCTGCAGACGCTTGTTTGCAGGGTCATTCGAAGTATGGCCCTATATGGGGCACCAATATGGGCAGAATCCCTTACCGCCACCACCAAGCGTTGCTACGCAAGCCTCAAAGGGTGATGGCGGTAAGGATGGCCGGGCCTACCGGACGGTGGGCTGGGCAGCGGCTGGAGCTTTGGCCGGATCTCCCCCCTGGGAGATTGAAGCGGCCGTGCTCGCCGACGCCTACAAGGCGAAAGTGGACGCAGGGAACGTGGTGAATCCCTGGCTCCCGAGGAGCTGGCCCGGGCACGAGAGGTCCAGAGGGAAGAGGTGCTGGAGCGCTGGGCGGATGAGATAGTGGAGGCTGAGTACGGCCTCCGCACGATCGAAGCCATCGCCCTGTGCTCCAGGATGGGTGTCGGAGGGAACACGGGTCCCTTACCTTCCGCCTTGTGCAGGTACTGTCCGGGATGGCTGCTTTGGGCGGTATCTCCACAAGGTTGCAGGAAGGGAGGCGACGGGCGTGTGCACGAGTGCGGCGCCGATGAGGACACGGCGCAGCACACTTTCGAAGTGTGTACCGCCTGGGCCCAGCGGCGCCACACCCTGATGGCGCGATCGGTGGCGACCTCTCGCTCCCCAGCGTCGTGCAAGCCATGCTGGGAGCGAGAGCTCTCTGGGAGGCCGTCGCCTCCTTCTGCGAAGAAATCATTTCGCAGAAGGAGGAGAAAGAGCGGGAGCGCGAGAACGATCCCCTTGCGCACCCGCTCCGGCGCAGACCGGTTGGGAAAAGGCAGACCGAACAATTCGCCGCCATTCTTCCTAGTGGAGTCGGCTAGTGGGGGATAGGGGCTCCCTTCTAGCCAGAGCGACCCACAAGGGTAAGGGGGAATCGAGCTATTCCTGATCCCCCCTCACGGAGAGGAGGACCCGGCTAGACCGGGCCGGCCAGAGGTGTCGTGGTGTCTCCCAGTGCTCCCATGGCACCCGCATACTGGCTGGTGAGGAATACCGGTGGGTTTTAATGGGTAGGCCTCTCCCCTTCCTTCCTCCCAATGGAAGGAAGGAAGGGGGAGAGAGTCCCATACACCCCTGCATCGTCCCCACGGTGCAAGATAGTGCGTAACGCATTTTCCCACCGAGAAAAAAAAAAAAAAAAAAAAAAAAAAAAAAAAAAAAAAAAGGTAAGGTTAG
>NC_133491.1:9753626-9794983 GCF_025370935.1 Choristoneura fumiferana
TACTTTTTGTTTGTGTGCTTGCATGTTTGCCAAGGTCAAATCAGTCATGACAAGTCTCAAGCTGCAATGATCTATTAGTATACCAAAAGTGGTCTAAGTAGCTGTCATAGGCGAAAACTGTATCATATTTTTTGGAGCCATTTAGATTAGCGTAGGTATGCCAACGTGGGCGTATACTTGGTGTATCTAAATTAAAAGACAGACTGCATGGTGACACTTTCATATTTTCTCCTTTTTACTGTTTTCTTGACTGTTGAGAGTTGAGAGGCTCAGAGTCACGCAACGAGCTATGGAGAGAGCTATACTTGGGGTTTCTTTGCGCGATAGAATCCGGAATACGGAAACTCGTCGAAGAACTAGTCACCGACACACACATCGAATCACACACCACATCGCTCAAACGAAGAACAGATAGCAGTTGTGGGAGAAAAGTCCTCGAGTGGCGATCTCGAACCGGAAGACGAAGCGTTGGCTTGGCAGCCAGGCCTCCCACCAGGTGGACTGACGACATCGTGAGAGTAGCGGCAAATCGGTGGATGCAAGTGGCGCGTTGTCGTTCATTGTGGCATTCTAAGGGGGAGCCCTTTGTTCGCAGTGGACGTCTTCCGGCTGATGATGATGATAATAACTGTTTTCTACGTGGTGTACAACAAAGTTATTGTATTGTATTCAGACAACCTAGTTTTAAGTACCTATCTTACCTGTAAGTAATAGAAAAGAAAATTACTCACCATCTTCTTTTATAGCAACAGCAGCGTGAGGCACACCAGCCCAAGGACTTGGAAGGTCCAAGAATACTGCATCAGCTTTACCATCAAGGTCGTCACCAAAGCCTTCTTCAAGGACATCCCTGTGTTTAGCCTGAAATTAGAATTAAGTTTATTTTGGAATCAGATTTAAATGCAGCTATTGATTGCAATTTCATTTATGTGGGAATTATTTATGGCTAAGATAGATAGATTTTTTTTTAATCAAAATTAATTCGATTCTTGTATTCATCTAAAGTTGTGGTAGCATAAAATTTTGTCATATGACCCCTCAAGCAGCGGGTCGTGGATTCCAAGTTTCGAACTTAGGCTAACACCTTTGAGTTTTTCGAAATTTATGTCTAGAATTATATTTTAAATTTACCATGAGCTTTACAGTGAAGGAAACATCGTAAGGAAACCTGCACACACCACCTAGATTGGTTTCAATGGTGTGTGTGTGAAGTTCCCAATCCGCATTGGACCCGCGTGGGAACTACGGCCCAAGCCCTCTCATTCTGATAGGAGGCATGTGTTCTGCAGTGGGACGTTTATAGGTCGAGATGATGATGACGATTTAACTGAAAGCAAAAAGGTAACTCACAGTGACAAACTCCGCTAGCCCATGCGCCTCGAACTCGTCGCGCGCGATGTTCGCGCGGTGCTCATGGAAGTCAAATGTGTAGACGTGGCCGCGCGGCCGCACCCGTCGTATTAGAGCATGGGTTAGGACCCGCTCCCAGTGCCTGGGGTATTGGATGGTTGCTAGATATGCAGTCATATAAATATAATCTAGATATTTAACCCCTCGTATGCTAAGACACGGATCCGTGTCAAATTTAATTCTTTTTGTATTTTTTTAATCAGCAGAATTTGTCATGGCATGTTTGTGAATAAAGTTCTTTATGAACATGAAACTACCGTGAGACTCACTCATATTAAATATTATAACGGATAACTCACGTCTTAAACCGAGTTTAGCTCGACGTGTTTCGGGCTATTTCGTAGCCCTTCCTCTCAGGAGCACGCGAACGGCGGCTGCCGCAACACGCACACTACGCGCCACCGCTCTGCTCGCACGACTGTCCGACGAAACTAACACCGGCGCACAACTACCGACGATAAAAATGCGAAATAAAAAAATACAAAAATAAATAAAAATAAAATGCAATGCAATTTTAAATAAAATAAAATGCGGGTAGTTGTGCGCCGGTGTTAGTTTCGTGGACAGTCGTGCGAGCAGAGCGGTGGCGCGTAGTGTGCGTGTTGCGGCAGCCGCCGGTTCGTATGCTCCTGAGAGGAAGGGCTACGAAATAGCCCAAACATGTCGAGCTAAACTCGGTTTAAGACGTGAGTTACCCGTTATAATAACATTTTAAAGTTCTTTATCTATCTATCTACATAAATCTAATATCTTTAAAGAAGCGATTCTTGTATATTTATTTTAATTTTTTGATGAAACCTGCTATGTGAGGGTTTTCAGGTACAAATAGTTGAACCAGCTTGACCTCAACTCTGGGAAAAAGTGTGTTTCCGAGTTTTATTCGCCCAAGTATACAACATTAAGTAAGAGGGAGTCTTTTTCAAAGCGAAAGATATGGCAAGATCTATGAAATCAAAAGTATGGGGACCTCTGTACTAAAGCCATCTTCACACTGTGCAAGAAATTTGTAGTTTTCTTACAGACAGCAATGTATTTCAAGGCCGGATTTAGGGTAGGGCAACCGGGGCTACAGCCCCATGGCCTCCATAAAAGAAAGGCCCCCACAATAGAAACTTCAGTTTTTTTTTCAAATTCCGACAAGTAAACTATTGTTAGTGTACTATTGTAAACAACTTTTCCTTTCAAACATAATTATACTATTAAATAACATAATGATATTATGTTTATGCAAACATAATTATACTGCTCATTTTATTTGGAAAATAGTTTATGGGTCCCCACTCCTCTGTGGCCCCAAGCCTCCACACCTCTAAACCGACCCTGAAAAAGGCAATACATACCAGCTTCAATAACCGAACAGCCTGGGACCAAGTCAAGCTGCATCAATATCATACTGATGTCAGGCGTGTAAATGATCTGTGTGCGATGGGGCAGAGTGACAGACCACAGCTCAGGAGTTGGCTGCAAGACGTGACCCCAGCCTTTTGATAGCTCTACCTGTCAAAAAAAAATGTTGGTTAACCTCTGGTATACTTAGGAAGCAGGTCTAAATAACTCAATTATAGGCTATCTTTTTGTTTTTTTTTTTTTTATCAGGGGCTCAAAGCATTGGCAGAAGGCGTGCAGAATGGTGATTACTCCACTGACAAGGACAAGAGCTAGGCTCTTAAATATTATGATGATGATAATGATGACTTAAGTCAGCAGAATTTGTGTTTATTAAAACAGATGAGACTTAAATGTAGTACCTATTCTATTTAGTTCCCATGTTTATATGATCTAAGTGTTTATATTATAAGTTTTTGTACTGCTTTATGGTGTGCAATAAAGAATATTTGTATTGTATTGTATTGTTTCATAATCACAGAACTTTAATGCTGAAAACAAATTGAAATTGCACTTTCCTACTATAGCACTTTTCAGATAGGATGGGTACGGTGACATTTAAGTTTTTTCCATTCCACGCCATGAATGTTTCAGGCCAATAATATACTTGAATTCCCAAAGGAACAAAAAAAATTATCTCTATAGCTTAAAAGATTTGTAATAATAAACAGAAATCATATCGAAAATACAAACTGAGACATGGATGCACAGAAAAAACCAGAAAAAGAGACCAGCACTGGGAATCGAACCCAGATCCTGTCAGCATTCCGTGCTGACTTAATCAAAACCAAACATAAACAGAAATCACTTAATTATATATATTTTGTGTTTTAAAACTAAAAAGATAAATTTTAATCTCGTCAAGTTACATCGCGTAACACATAACTCTATTTCAATTGCAACGTCTGTCAATTAGTATGAGAGTGAAGGTCCTTAAATGAATCTTTGTATCAAGTGTTTCGTATTGTTTGATGTTTTGAACTGTTACTTTATTATTCCATTTTATTATTACGGTTTTTGTTATTTTTTTTACCGTTATTAGTTTTGATATAGTGCCAAGAAGACCGCATGGTTTGTGAGATACCGATAGACAAGCAAAAACACTTGCTACGCGGGTGAAGTCTCAGGCAAAAACTAGTTAAAAATATAAATTATCACTAATGAAATTGATTACACACCCTTAGCATATTTAATCGAGAATCGCAATAAATCGATTCGAATTTACATTGTCACACACAACCCAACCGTACCCATCCTATCCGAAAAGTACTATACTGAAAAATATAACCCTTGGCGGTCAAGTAAAATGGTATATGACAAAGAAAAAGATTTACCTTGCTTCCATATTCTACTCCGATAAGGTTTTTAACCTTCAAAGCACCAAATGTAGTTTGGAAAACATTCTCTACCATTTCTCCTTTTTTATTTTTTATTTCAGGTTTCACATCTATAGCGTGTACATTATTACTTAAGTATAAGATCACAGTATCTCCTTCGTCAATTTTATCTTTGTAATTTCGGAAACTCATTTTTGAGTTAGTAACTAACTGAATTTTCTTGGACAAAGTTTGTAAACATCAAGTACTTGTCGCTGTCGCACCGGTGAAAACCATGTGGTTTTGACGTTTTGGAAATGAAATGTCAACTTGGTCATACATTTTTCAGTAAAAAAAAAGGTTTTTTTTTTAATATAATAAGTTCCAGCTTACAAATGATAGTTGAATTTTTGACGTTAGTAATGTTCGTAATATATTTAAGAACCCGACAGCATTTTGATTCCATTTTGAGTTGTGAGAATGTGTCTGGTTAATAGTGAGAAACGCCTGAACATCTATTTCAGTTTTTGCGTTCCTACTCTATAAAACGGAATCGATATCTGATGCATGAACGAACATAAATATTTTATTTACACAGAGAACATAGCTTTTTTACTAAATCGTTTTTGATTCACTTTTTTAATATTTATCTGCTTATGTTTTTGTCCTAATAAAGGGTAATTACATTATTACATGATCTGAACAATGACGGATGTGTTGCTTTGGTGAATGAAACGGAACGTTTTACGTTGATATATTTAAAGTCTCCATTGTAGAAATAGACCTCATATCGGGTGACAGGTTGACACACTCTTTCCCGGTCCGGATAGTATCGACACGGAAATACAGACCTGTTTATTGTGTACTCGCCAATAGAAACTGACATGAGAACAGTATTTGTCAACCCGGAATTAATGTCTACATTAACATTATTAATGAATTACAAACCCTCGTGTACTTGCCGTAAGGGTGTTGAAATATCAGAGCGTACATTATTGTCGTTTACTCTGGGTTGACATTGACAAGTACGGGGTCGTACACTAACCGGACCCCCGTAACGAAAAATTGCACAGCGAGCAACGTCAGTAAGCTTGTCCTTTTTTTCTGTATTTCATGAATTAAATAAAGTGTTTTGAGTGGAAAATGAGAAGTGAACGATACGTGACAACACCAATTCTGATTTAATTCACCGACTTTTAAAATGGTGAAAATGGAGACATCGAAAAATAACAGCAAAACAAGTTCCCTAAAGGCACTAATACTGAAAGCCTGGCGAGAGCGATGGACCGACATACAATGGGGTATCAACATCAAGACTATAATACCCCGTGGAGTCAGTGGAGATCTCTACAACCTGGCGGATTGTATACTTCAGCAGGCCATGGTTGGATGTGGAGCTAACCAGTTAGTAATATCATACCTTAAGCATTCTTTAGCTTCACATTTAGTCTCTTACGCGGCTGTACTGCAGAGAATTTCAAAATTTGATGCATTCCACAAACCTCACTGCATCTTGAGTCTTTTGGAGTTTTTAGAACGTTTTCTGGACAGTATCACTTGCCGTGGTAAGTTAGAGGAAGAAGTGTTTGCCAATGCTGTCTCATCAACAATACTGTGGCTTTTGCAAGTTTACCATTACTCTTTGAGCAAATATCCATCTTCAAACCATGTTCAGAGCCAAGAACTTTTGGAAAAATCTACAGCGTTACTGAATTCCATTGTGAACACTGATTTTCTACTTGCAATGTTTTATTTGGCAAAGCAAAATGACCCAGATGAATACAATGAGGTCACAAAAAAGTGCCAAGAGATCACAGCTTTTATGATGATGAACACACAATTCAAAGCCCCGGTTGCTATTCATGAGACATTACAAAAGATTTGCAATTTGGATATTGATAAAATAGCTCCATTAAATGTTAAACCTGAGCCTGTCACCCATTGTTTGCAAGCATTAATTGCTATAGATCTTTTGGCCAACCCTAGTGCTGATATGCAGCAACTGTCTACTCAATTGCTTATGATAAAGAGAATTAAAGGATACTCTCTTGGACGTCTGTATTGTGAACTCATCAGGGCCTGCTTCATCTCATTGAATGATTCTAGTAAAGATGCTTCAAAACAAGCACTCTGGGCAGCTTTCACATTTCTCAAAATACCTCAGGTTATACATTACCTTCATAATAATTGTGGCACTACTAATAAGGAAGAAGAATATTCATTGGAGGTTATTGAAGCATTTGAAAAGCTGCTGCAATCAACTCCTCTGTTAGATATTGTTGACACAAAAAATTCATGTAACAGTATTGTGTCCCTTTTGGAGCCATTAGTTAAACTGAATGTTGTGACCGAACAGCACTTGTCATACTTTAGCCAAAAACGAGATAATAAAGAGCTTAAATTGCAGAAATTAGAGCCTACAGGGTTGCAGGGATCAGTTCCTTCTTTCATTACCCGAGCTGAACCAACTTTGGCTGGGATACTGAAGACAATGAGCGGTGACTTCCATAAAATGCAGGAACAACTATATGCTATGCTTTGCCAAATTGTTGGAGGGACTTCTTTGGTCACAATATTAGCAGTTGCAGCTGTAGAGGGAAAACTGAAGTTATTTGTTTCCAGACTTATCAGATTCAATGAGTTTGCCTTACTGGCTGCTAGTGAAAAAGGTGCATCTCAGTCCAAGGTGTACATATTTGACATTTCATTCTTGATTCTCTGCTCAATAGTGCAAGATTATGGTGTTGAAGCTGTTTTGGAAGAAAACGGTGATTCTTTCTTTGAGAAATGGGTAAGGGAATGTATGCCTCAAAAAGGAGCCCACAAATCTCCTGACCAAATGCTTCAGAAATGTGATTCATCAGTTGTTGACATCTTTATTCATCACCTGAGTGCTCCTGACTTTGATTTTAAAAATACTAATTTGAAACCTCATGAACTATGCATGAATGTGAGTAGGACTGTCAAAGAAGTATTATTTGCTTGGGAACAAGGTTCCTTGTCTGCTGTTGATGTAAAAAGGATGTTGGACTCTTTGAGGCAAAAAATGGCATCTTTAGCTGTCTGTGCTACAGTTTGGCTTTGTGCATACATTGATGTTGTACACCAAGATGCTTTCTTGAAACCTATAAATATGATTCAACAGTTCCTCACCTCTCCTAGTGAAGTGGAACTGGCACAAATTGATAATTTCAAGGAACGCGCAATTTTAATGTGCCAAATCATAAGGAAGATGCAATATGACATCCATCCTCCATCAGTACCAAAAAGTAAGACTATGACTTTACCCCACACGATTATATCGCGAGAACCGATTTTAGAGCAATTACAATCTGCCTGGGAAGATGTGAAAACCAGAGGCTACCTTCATATTGATGCCACTAATATTATTGAAAGCCTTTTGTATGCAGCAGGTCCTGTGTGGTTTGTCACAAATTTGGTAAAAGAGACCTTGAAATTTCGGTACCAGGAAGATCTTGACAGGTCAGTGGATATAGTTCTTGCTATGTTTCATTTGAATATTGAAAAGTGCACAGAAGCCATGTTATTGCATGTGTTACCTCAATACTTGTATAATTCTAAGTTGTGTGACGAATTGGTTGAGCCTCAATCAGCAACTTTAGCCAAAATGGCTGTATACTGTGTCTATGCTGCACTTGAGCACAGTAATTTGACTAAAATCCAAAATACGAGGAAAAGGCGTCATGATGATAATGATGATTTGGATGCAATGGTTTCTTCTAGCAAAGTAAGAAGACTCAATGATAATAGTGTTGATGGCAATGCTATGTATTATTCCCAAGCACAAAATGTATCTGGAATAAATTTGAAAGAGCCATTGGGATCTGCTTTGGACACACTGTTTAAAACTTTTTCTCACTTGGCTGGCAAAAATGGTGATGTGACTCCACAAACACAATTTATTTTGGAGTTTTTAATATATGTGGTGCAGTGTGGTGAAGAGAGAGCTCAGATAGTTCTGCAAAAGATGCCAAGTGAACTGGTGCCCACACTAATAAAAGCACTGCCAGACAGTTTCAACATTAATTTAATTTTAAGACTGCATGATTTGTCTACCCCTTATGGTAGGAAAGACACTGCTAGAGATCTATGTCTGCTGCGAAATATGAAATTAAGACCTGAATAACTGTTTAGTTATTTAGTCTATTTTGAGGAATCGATGATGTAATGTAATATAGGAGTAAATAAAATAAACTTTTTAAAATAGTAAAATCTTTACTTTTCCAAACTCAATTCAACAATGTAGCGATTATAAATTAAAACTAGACTTCAATATTCTTTACAATTTTTTATAGAAGAATTTCCTCCATCTTCTTGGAAAAAAAATTCAAGCTTTGTATAATTAACTAACTGTAACTTTACACATCTAGTTCTGGACGGATTTAGATCACATAGAGATGCTAGCATGCACCAGGGCTCAATAACAACGAACATTACTTTTATTACTTACTAAAAAGTAGACCTCCTTTTAAGGCATTGACTTACCAAATTAAATAAAAGAAAAATCTAATCACGATTAAATTAACGTCGCATTATGTACATCGTATACACACTATCACATTGCATGTGAAGGAATTTAATTAAGGTAAAACTTATATTATGAGAGTAATTTGTACAAGTTTCTTATTTCTATGGAATATACAGTCTGCCTAGCATGATAAAAATTCTTACGCTACAAAGATCACAGGAGAGTTCCAGAGCTTTTGTCTAAATAATAATAAAATTTATTAAAATAGGGTAACATAGTATTGAACTAATTTAAATAGAAATAAAACAAGCTACACTTTAGTTATAAAGCAGGCTTCTTGGCATCTGGCGAATCAGGATGTGGACGATCTAAAACAAGACAAACAAATACATTAGTCCATGAATAGAAATACAGCTGATAGGAAAAGTTGATCAACTATTTAATTAAAGCGTTAGGTCAAACATATTAAAAACTTTGTGGAGACCCTGAACACTTGCTTGGAAATTATAGGTACAGGTTAGAAGGAGAAAAACAAAAAATGAACAATGAATGACAAAGTCAGATTTTTAATTAAATTTTGAATGCAAGCTACATAAATAAAAATATATTTGTTTTATGAAATCAATTTTCGCTCACCAATTTGCCTTCTTAGAACCTCTCCTTCCCTCGTTGCGTTATACGCTGGCGGTGGATTACTGACCCTCATTTGTAAGCTTAATCTATTAGGATTGCAGTTTTCGTCGACTGTGTCGGTGCTCGCGAACGATGCCCTCTGACTCCTATTCCAACTCTGCTGATAGGAACTTTCTGTTGTTACTGTGTTACATCTATTAATAGTATGAGGAACATATTGCTCTGGCGACCAATCGAACACGAAGGCGTGACTATAGTTCTGTGAGTAAGCCGACGGAGTGCCAGACGGCGTCGGGGGTGTGGTCGTTACGTATGGACTCAAGTCTTGATGGCAGACGTCGGGAACTTTTTGGAGCGCCGATTCAGACCACGTCGGACTAGGATTCCACTGATCTACCATTTCTGTTTCGGATATATTAAAGTTTTTGGACCCTGGTCTTCTGCTTGCTATGGACCCTGTTACGGCTACTAAAGTTTCTCCTCCTGATGTGACTGTGGAAGGTGTACACCGTGGAGACATGTTTGGAACAGGAGTGTTGGGTTTCTCTTCAGAGTTTTTTCCTTTCCGTTTTGCATTAGATTGGATCCTAGTATCTTCTATTCTGACTGTGTGGTACCTGGAACAAGAAGCTAATGTTAAACATGTGATATAGTTATTGGGTAAATTAGGGGACAATATCAACTATATCAAAATTACTGTAAATAAAGAAAGAGTACATAGGTGTAGGTATTCACGGCTAATTGATATCTGGTTGTAGCTTTTGAATTACTTGGCAGGTACCTACGTAATCGATAGTGATTGAATGAAACCTTATGCCTAGTTTCTTGCAGGACACTTTTTTGTGACGGTTGACTTCCTGAAAGCGCCGGTAGGATAAAAAACCGGCCAAGAGCGTGTCGAACACACCCAGGATAGGGTTCCGTAGCCTTACGAAAACATCAAGTAATATTTTTCTAAGGATTTCGTATTGTGTACGGAATCTTCCAAGTTTAGGTATGTATTATAACTTTGGTTGCTATTTACTCTTAAAGTACTAATAATTCTCAAACAATCTTAGCTGCTATAATTTTCCTTGTAAATTTGATATATTTACTACCAAATAAAATCACCCCCACTTACGTCTATGGGAGGTAGGTACTTACCCTAAAAAAATAGTTTTGTTTTTTATTTTACCACTTTGTCGGCGTGACTGATATAACAGCTTTCTAGTACTAACGGTCTCTTAGCTAAGCTGCGGACAGACAGACATAGAGACAGACGGACAGACATGGCAAAACTACAATTTAAGGGTTCTTAGTTGACTATTTATATTTGCAAAATAATCTTTTACTACTAAGTATCTTGATTTCGAAACTGGGCACAAATATTTACTTAGGCAAAGTTACGAAGGTAGCACAGTGAGCTTTTTTATAGATAAAATAGGTACTTAGCTGGAGAAACCATCAAATATAATACCTGTTATCCTGCAATGACACCGAGTAATCCACAGGCCCATTGTCGGCTCTCTCATAGGCATAATGCATCGGAGTGAGATGAGGCACATGCGGTATATGGGGCTGCAGCCCAGTGTTGGGCATCATGACTTGACTTCCATTTATACAGACGGGAGGTGCTGGCGCGTACTGCATCGCTGGAGGGTACACTTGAAGATCGGGCGGTGGAGGCCCGTACATCCTCGTCGCTGCTTCGTAGGCCAAGCCGTAATGGAGTTTTGACTGTACGGCGTAGTAGTGGTAGAGCCATGGATTTGCTTTCATGACTGTTGCTTCCTCCTCGCTGTGGAAGAAATAACTATGTTAAACTGATTCAGGCGTTACACATCAATAATGTCCATATCAATCAACAATTACTTTGTTCACCCGCCACCTTACGATAGCTACCTGCGTCTATGTAACCAAGTCTGTTCATGCAGCTACTCCGTACTAAGTAATACACTGTAATAAGAACACATCACACAAACTATCACCACCTCTCTCATCATTACCTTACATCTCTGGTTGAGTTCGAAACGCGTTAGCGGAGTGTGCTAATGTTGACAGGTAGTTGGGTTTGTGTGATGCGCGTCGCGTGTACATTTGCGTGTGCTGTGTGTTCTTACAGTGTGGAGGCGCAAGAGCTGCATGAACACACATTTGACATACACACGGGTGAGCAGTTATTGTATAGTTCATTGTCTATGTTAAATTTCTAAAGTACCACTAATATTCATCATCATCATCAGCCGGAAGACGTTCAATGCTGAACAAACGCCTCCCCCTTATAACGCCACAATGAACGACAACTCGCCACTTGCATCCACCAGTTTCCCGCAACTCTCACGATGTCGTCAGTCTAATATTATAAATGCGAAAGTTTGTAAGTCTGTTTGTTTTTACTTCATCTGGTCTTAACCTCTGCATCGGTGAAATTCGGTGTAGGTACAGATAGTTTGTGCCCCGGGGAAGGACATAGGATAGTTTTTATCCCGGAAAATTGCATAGTTCATGCGCGGGATAGCGATAAACGGATTCTACGCGGACATAAGTAGTCCCGCTGGCAACAGCTAGTTACTTAAAAAAAAGAGATTTATTAAATAATTTGTCTGTACTTAGGTAGGTATACGAGTATAAAGTAACCTCCACCTTAGTACCAATTTATTGATAGACGCTTAAGAGGGTTTATATCTGCTGAGCTGGCAACGTTGCATTTTTGTTAGTTTTTTTCTATTATTTCATTAAAATTGAATGAAATTCCTTAAAAACGAATTAATGTTTATGACCGGTTTTTAAAGAAAATAAAAGTCTATAACGAATAATTATTGGAGTAGACACATTAACTTATATATTAAGAAGGGTTCTATCAGACAGCATTATTAATTTTCATTAAATTTTTATGGAATAATCGGATAAAACTAACAAAAATGCGACGTTGCCAGCTCAGCAGGTATCCCTTTTAATAACTATCAGATCCTTTGTCGCCGTTCATGCAGAAAATAGAGCGAAAATATAAGGACATAATAAAGCTATTTAATGCATTTGAAGTAATTTCAACTGAGATAATGTGAATGTGGGAAAGAATTCCTCCATCAGTGCGTTTTACATGGTTTGGCCATTAGTGGGAACTGGGAATGAGCTCCACTAAAGTTTAATGTTTATATTAAAATACCGGGGATTTCAAGACTTTGTAATGCATTTATGGTCTTATTTATAAGTTCAACCGCAATCATCACAGCATCTATCTGCAGCAACATTAGTTTGACGCCTAAGTCATAGTTGTAGTAAACATAAACGTGTAAAAAACATACACTCGAATTGAGAACCTCCTCCTTTTTTGAAGTCGGTTAAAAAATAGTTTAGGTGTACTCGTATGTATATCAATATTGTAGATCCAAGTTCATTCAATTTGCGTTCGTTATAATACTATTTTTACTTTTTATTGATTGGGTTAATTAATTTGGAATACAATTTATATTTAGCAGAATCCACAAAAATAGTACTTTTTCGGACTAGCTGATTCTCGCGTTGAATTATCCAGCAACGAATCCATAAAAAAATCAATACTTATGCCTTAAACGTCCCAATGCTGGGCACAGGCCTCCTCTCAGAATGAAAGAGCTTGGGCCGTAGTTCCCACGCGGGCCCAGTGCGGATTGGGAACTTCACACACACCATTTGCTTTGCAGGTTTGTGAAGGTTTCCTCACGATGTTTTCCTTCACCGTAAAGCTTGTGCTCAATTTCAAAGTTTGAACGCACGGTCCTCTGCTTGAGAGGCCATAGGTCAAACCACGCGGTCACCATCACGGCTTATTAATTATTTATATTATAAAAAACTACATTATTATAACGTGATGCGTACTTATTTATTGAGTAGGTAGCCATACAATACATCGCTCTGTAGCTTTGAGTATTTAACTAGAAAAAAGTAAGCTAATTTAAAGCTTGCTTTTTGTTTTTTTTATACACAGAATTTTTAGGACTCAAAAATGACGACGAGGCTTGAATCACAAACTTTTTATTTTTTGTCAAATTAAGGGTTACATATTCCCACTGCAGTTAGAATACTGACCCATCTGAGACAAAGTTACCTAGCACTTGCATAGCACTATGAATTCGAAATGTAGATGGCACTAAAACAACACGATCAACAAAACAAAACAGAAGCTCAACAAAACCAAGATAACCCCACAATTTTATAGGCAATGAATTAAAATCAAACAAACAATAATACTGTGTTCCCGCGGAAAGGTAGTATTAAATTCGTAGGGACCTCGGTTAACCTTTAGCGCGCTGAACCAGCGTTTGAGTAAGCCAACCTTTGCGATAGTGGTTGCCGGGAAATGTCACATAGTTGGACTCAGCCCTGGACCTATATAGGTATCGTCGCATAGAACAGTGTTAGTGAGAAAACACTGAAATAATCAAGTACTTAAAATATTGGGTTTTGGGCCATGGTCATTGGTCATGGTTTTGTGAATTCAAAGCGCTCTCTGATTTTGGTAATGCGAGAGAGAGCCTGCATCGTTGTTTTTAGTTTCGATTAATCAACGCATTGTAACTAGGTGCCTACAAAAATAAAATTGCTTAATTTCCATTGTAAGTAAATCTGTACTATGTTTTAACTTCTCTCTATAATTAAATTAGATTAAGTAGGTATCTGCAGCTAGGAGGTCTGAGGAGGTTTACAATTTACGATCAGCACCTGATGAGAGTGGGTTGAAAATCTGACAGGTAATAAACGACTATTTAAATTGGAATGCTTATATTATTTAAGTTTCAAACTTTACAGTACCTATCGTTTTGATGTCCGAATGCTAAAATGTAACAAATAGGTACAAAACTATCGAAAAATATGTTAGGAAAAAGTCTTATTTACATGTAACTGAAATTGGTAGCTATTTAAGTGTTTTAGTATAGGGGATATTTGAAGTGTCTATTCCTAGAGTAGGTAGCAGTAGTACGTAGGTAAGACTCATGGCCACTTGCTGGAAAATAAAATCTAAGCTTGAAAGTTCCATACATTTTAACACTACCAAATGGAGCTTAACACTAGATCGAGATTCAGTTTATTGCAGCAAGTAGCAATTAGTAGGTATTTACCTACCTACCTAAGTGCCAACAACACATGTGTTAAAAAGTTAATTAGACAATTAAACGACTTTTTCCAGCGACAGTACATCAAAGTTTAGATATGTGTTGGACGGCGACAAATCGCTTTAGCATTCGCATTAGGAAAGAGATAGCGCCGAATCAAAGGGCGCGGATAAGCGGCCGCGATGTAAACACACGTTCTGCATTAATGAACTTGACCTTAAAGGCTTTCAATTATTTACACTTGGCTGTTTTCGCTTCCAGATACTGAAATTCAAAAATTAATATTTTAAAAGTTAGGTTTTTTTTTCGTTATTTTTATTCTCGTAGTAGGAAAGTATTGGGTCGCACATCGTAAGTAAATCTGTCTTACTTACAGAGTAAAGTCTCTGAGTATTTAAATATTAATAAATTGTGCCTAATATTATAGTATTTAGTATTTATTTATTTGGCAAAAAACATAAAATACATAAGGCCTTATTCTAATAAGTCTTACAGTATCATGCACCCTGGTACGGTATAGCCACATTTATAATAATGTTATCTAATTCTATTAGGCAACTAAAAAGTAAGATATCCTACGTACTTGCATTAATTATAACCTTGCATTAATATCAGTTTCATCGTACCAAATTAATACAAAAAAATCAAGATATTTTTAAAGCCAAACGCATATAAAACAACTTTCTTCGTCCGTAAAACGACTCCAAGTATGGTAGTTTTTCTATAATCCCA
This sequence comes from Choristoneura fumiferana, assembly GCF_025370935.1. Taxonomy (NCBI): domain Eukaryota; kingdom Metazoa; phylum Arthropoda; class Insecta; order Lepidoptera; family Tortricidae; genus Choristoneura; species Choristoneura fumiferana. Next base: position 9,768,665 of record NC_133491.1, read on the forward strand.
CCTTGTTATGCATAACCGATTTACGGGAACGCTGGCAGCGTATCCGTCGTACGCTTCCCGCCAATTTGTGCGTCCGCGGCCGAACGCATAAATCTCCACGACATGACGTAGGCGGCCGACATGTTGACAATTTGTTGTCGTTCACTGTATTTGATAAGGGGTCCGTCCATGCCGTTTATCGCTACGCATTAAAAAGATCAAAAATCGAAACAATTAAGTATTCTGTAAGCAAGCCGAAAAGGGCTCTTAGACATGTCATTTTTACCAGCGCAGCGCTTTCGGAAATCGCAAGAAACTTCACCAAGAGTGCGATAAATGAAGGCCATGGTAGTCCAACTAGGCTATCATGGCTCAAATAAACGTTTGGTCTATGACAAACGATCATGATAGCCCGAATCAACATTAAAAGGAAAAATTCTAAAATTGCGAAATTTTTAAGTTTTCTGAAATTTGAATTTAACGAACAATAAATTCATGTAAAGAGCTTGTGGCGTCTGAAACGCCACTCACTCCCGGGCAGAAAGCCTGGATGCCGAATCATTTACGTGTGTCTATGGTGGCCACAGTGACCCGGTCTTCTAGCGAAGATCGGGCCACTGATTGGTTGAGCCAGTCGCAAGTACATTCTGTTCACTCTGAACGGAATGACGAATGGGTTCAGTATATAACGCTTTGCAGAGCTGAATTCCCTCTCTTTTCCTTTTTATTTCTTCACACGTAAGTGTAAACCAGACTAATATCTGTGCTGTGATAATCCTATGTAATTACTTTGTTGTGCATACGTGTATTATATATATATTTTATTCGACTGGATGGCAAACGAGCAAGTAGGTCTCCTGATGGTAAGAGATCACCACCGCCCATAAACATCTGCAACACCAGGCAGGGGTATTTCAGATGCGTTGCCAACCTAGAGGCCTAGATGGGACACCTCAAGTGCCAGTAATTTCACCGGCTGTCTTACTCTCCACGCTGAAACACAACAGTACAAGCACTGTTGCTTCACGGCAGGATAAGCGAGCAAGATGGTGGTAGCAATCCGGGCGGACCTTGCACAAGGTCCTACCACCTGCAAAAACCTACCAATATACCAATAAACATTTAAAACACCAAAAACTCACTAGATATATTTCTTATTAGTTTTTCCAACAGCTTGCCTTGTTTATTATATTTGATTAAAACTAAAGCATATCAATAATACCAGACTTTTTTGTTAAGGCATTTAATTCTTATTCTGAAAGTAAGCCTGTGCCAGCAGTGGGATGCAGGCCGAGATGACAACGACGACTATTTGTAATAGTTACTTACTATCGCGTCCCTACGCTTCCTCACTGGACGCGCTACTTAATGCCTGACGTCTGCCAACTTTATAATCCCCGTGGACTAATACGTATAAACCTTCCCTAACTAGGTGTATTATTTATGGCGGCAAATCTATCAGAACTGATAACTGAATGTGTCCCCGCGAACTCTAATAGCCAATCTATAGCAACTCGGTTGCTTAGCGCACCTTAGGGATTGCCAACTTTAAAAACAGTGTACCTACCAAATTTGAGACAGTTGCCTGCTTTTGTAAGTTTAGTTTTTAGATACCTACAATATTTTTTATGATTATTTTGATAATTTCACTTGAACAGATTGCTTGACACTATTAGCAGTTTTTCTCGCTCGGGTACTCTATGATGCAATTTTTACCAAAAATCCCTCCGGATGGTCTTTATGAGGGAGGTCTGTAACGACTTTGTGGGCTGGGGGGCCGGTCTGATTCCTTTCACGCTGAAGCGTATCAAGCAATTCATTAGTATATGGTTGTTCCTATCAACCCGGTCATTGGGATGAAGGCAGACTGTTTTTACGCAACTTTTCAGTAGTTAAATGCCTACAATTGCTCCCATGTGGTACTCGATAACATGCAATCAGATCCAGATCCCTAGCTAGCTTCATCACGGGCGGCCTTTTTAAATTAAGCTTCTATTTAATCCAGGCTCATAATCCAGGCTCATTCATTGAAGCACAAACAGTATTTGTCAGTGGAAAGCACGAAGTAACATGAGTAGGTGAGCGCAAGAGCATGACGTGACAAATGACGCAATCGCGTGGACAATGCCGCCGCGCGCGCGGATTTATAAGCTTCAGGGTGAATTTTGGGCCACAAGCGTTTAAGAGGTGGCGATTTTTTGGAGCATAGCTTAAGTCAGCTCCCTAAAACTATTACTAGTGTCCGACCGTAATTAGTACTTGCAACCGAAACCGGACTTCGGTTTGGGTTTCAGTTTCGGCCAAAACCAAAACTCGCACTTTATTCAAGAGCAATCCAGTGTACTTAATAAAAATTGTGTTCATTTTAGCTTTTAAAAATATGTATCTGTGTAGATTGGTAGAAGTAAAAATGACTAGGTAGGTACCTATCTATTTTAATCTGTTTAATTTGCTTTTTTTTACTAATCGAACTATTTTCAGTTCTTTGTCAATTACTTAATTACTTAAAAAGCGACGCAGTTATTTATTTCATAACAGAAAAGCACAGAGTTATAACACATACAAAATTAAAGTTGTCTACAATTAATTTCTGCACTTATTGCAGTTTGTTTTAAATTTGCAAAGCCATATTTCCTTATCATAATTATCATCTCTATTATTTAGTCGGGTAAGGATAACTCTTCTAAGATCTACCAATGAATAACTAAACAGACATTCGTTGCAACTTTGTTGCCTAAGTGAGTGCATTTCAATGTAGCACGTACGACTGTCTATTAAACCTTTAATAAGCCCTTTGTCCTCAATAGCCGGTGGCAACTTTTGCAAAAAATACTGGCAAAGTGCGTGTCGGGCCACGCGCAGTGGGTTCCTTATACTAATGCGGCAAGTTTTGGTTGACTATAACATAAAAAAAAAACTTATAGTAGGCATAAAAACTACAATTTAATCTTCGGGATTACAGGGTTATAGTATCCTATTTATTACCTAATCGATATGGCTAAACGGCACAAGGCAAATCGTACAAAGATGAGTTTTTAAACGATAAGGCGTTGTTTTCTGGCCAAATCATAAACAGGCGGCGTTTCGTGATTTAACAAGGTATTTCATAATCTGACGGATCTTACGATCGGTCAACGACAGGATACAATTAGGTACACGTGTCTCTACCGTCTGGACGAAGATTAACAGAACGTGTTGTTTAGGGTGTTCCTAACCTACACGTATGTACAAAGCCTCGTACCAAACGCTAAAGTATTAACGGAGGACTTTATGATTAAATACTTCGGTTTACCGCCTATTGTCTACCTGATTTTTTCTATTTTTGTAATGTCTCTGTACTGCTTTTGGTGATCAATAAAGAATATTTGTATTGTATTGTATTGTATTTTTAATTTCATCTACTTAATCAAATAATTTGCAATATTAGGACATTCCTTAGAAGGAACTCTCTCGGAATTTCAGTTTTTGTCCCGAGGGTAGAGACAGTTTATGTTTCCAATTTGTACCACAGCTCAAGCTTAAAACCTAAGCGCCTAAGGGCCACATAGTCCCGCCCTTTATACTTGATTGTTTAGGTCAGCTGGGTTGTCACCCACTCGTGCATTGAAATTAATTTAGATTTACAATCTCTATAGCGCCTACTGGCGTTTCAGATGAATTGCCTCTTAGTCATGCTGGTTTATAGGGCTAATAACATTGTTAGTACAAAGTGTGCCCGCTTAATGAGCACCTAAGGCTTGTGCGTGTCGGATATTGATTTCGTTGGCGGTAGCTAACTTAGACTGTTTATTAATGTATAAAACTTTGAAGGGACCAATTAGGTCCCTAGTTCCTCGTATTTAAAAAGAGTAGATTATTTGATACCCTTAATTAATTGACATACATTTTATAAGGTGTTAAAACATGATTCGTAAGATTTTGTATGACAATGGCAAGCTGTGACGTTACTTATTTACCGATGTAGTTGACTATTCACTGATTCCAAAGCAATTAAAAATTGACGCCATTCATGGCGTATGCAAGCAAGCAATTAAGATTTTCGGTTGGTAGGTCGGACTTCCCGGTGGTCTAAATGGTAGGACACCTCTAGCGTGTAAAGCCACAGGAGCTGCGGGCTCGAATCCCACCCGTCTAAAATCTTTTTCACTAAAAAAACTCAATGTAAAATAGAATGTTACAGTTGATTGAATTTTTTTGTCACAGAATTGTTGTCTTCTTCAGTCGAACTCTCGGCTCTTTGATGTTATCACCCTATGACATTTGACAGGCGCTTAAAAATGTCACTAACCTTATCGGTCGATGTATCAAATGTACCAAGCTTTTACCCACATCCCACATAGCCTGTTATATTATGGCGATTTGTTTATTAAACCAACGAAACCAACAGCATTTCAACCAGCTACAAAAACGAAACTAAACCATTACCCTAATCTGAGCTACATAATCAACGAAATTACACCCCGCGTCTCACGAAATTAGCCAGGTTTTAGTGTATTCTGCTATAAAATAGTGGTGGGATTAAAGCGGGAACGCCACCATCGATCAGCGCTGGCGCTTGTTAAACACAGTTTCTCACATCACAACAATAGCGCTCTGCGGGCATATTTCAAACCATCGGATAGCAACATCGGCCGGCCGATCGGTTTGCAGGCCGCGCTCTAACTCAATAAATCACCTCCTTACAATATTTATTCGCAGGCCACCCCACCACGGGTTCCCGATGCTATTTCGCTTCGTTTTAACACGATGAGAAGCGATAGTGTTTTGTAAGCGATTGTTCTTTACTTAGTTGTATGTACGGTCAAGGATTTGAATTCCTAGCCCACCACGGAACCTTTTCAAAGGAAAAGTAATTACGATTTTTCTTGTGGACTAATGCGATGTCACTACGACGTTTACTGTGAAATTGTTCCGTGATAGGTCAGGGATTAAAGTCATTGACCGTACCTATGTGTAAATATATTTAAATTGGTAGGGGTCGAATATTGCGCTCGACCCTGATTGATTTAAAGTCGAAACTACATTGAGATTATTTAATCCTGATTACCAAATGTTTCTGTAAGATCAATGTATATTGTTCGATGTTCATAGTGTACCGAATCAAAGGCGACTACAATTTTGAGTCGGAAATTCCAATTATAAAACAGTTCAGTCAAACCACACAAGCTAATAGCGTCTTCTTACTACAGCCGATAGGGCATATATCTAGATAAATCATTTATCTATTCGGACGGTCAGGTACACGCGCCCTGTGGTATATAAGCTGTGAAAAATTACTATTAAATCAGAATTAAAACCGACCTACAAAATAGTTTATTTAGCACCAACCAACTCTGGATAAAGTGCCTAAATAATGAAATAACTATACAAGTTGCTACAGGGGTGTCTGTATTTACCCTAGGGCCAAGGGGGCATGGCCTGGGGCGGCAGGCTGCGAGGGCTTTTTTTCTTAAATTAAATACTTTATCGTTACTTAATGAGGTGACAAAGCTAACTGGTCCGGGCCGCCAAATATTTAAATACGCCTCCGAGTTCCTAGTAACGCATAAGTCTCATGCCTAACGCGAACTAAATATCCACCCGATAGTAAGGGCTGCGGTTACGAGCCAACATCCCTGGACGTCATCTAGTATTGATATCTCAATAGGGAAGTTTAGTAAGTGACCGCGTTAAGTTATGACGGTCATTTCTCAAAGTCTGCCTCGCTGTGGGCTGGCACTGGCCTGTCGATTTAATGGCACGGCGTTTAAGCCAATTAGTTCACTGAGTACGGGTTTTTAAACACAGTCATTTGTCACTTATTTCGAGGTACTTTAGGTTGCCTCTAGGTTGGGCTGGGCTGGCTTAGTTGGAAAATTAATCGGTGTATTTTAGTAGCTAGGGTCACTGTACTTTATGGCCCTGCATTGTAAGTTAAGTAGGTTTCATCAGCAAAAAACAACTGTTTTTCGGTTGTAAATCAACATTTGAAATTATTGGTAAGTAAAAATTCCATGCAGATCCTAGCGTTTCATGGTTTTAATGGATCTTGGTAGCTGACCATTTTGTGTCACATCTTATAATAAGTATACCTACATGAAAACGTTTGTATAAAGCAAAAAAGCGGTAATAATTTCCTGCTTAGGCTATAGGTACAAGATCTTTCTTGTAAAAATATAAATTCTATGTGTGTAGTAGACATGATTACACTTGACTATCTCGTCGCCGTCACTTCTTGTTTAAATTTTTCTATAAAATTGATAGAAGGCATACAGTGACAAGGTACTAAAGGCCTAAAGGGTAAAGATATATTTGACCTTCAGTATATACCTAGTACCTACCTACTTATACCTCATTCGTTTATCATCAATAGCCTCAGACATCGCTGCATTCCAGTCCTTCGGTTCTCCAAGAATTTTAACACCGCCAAGCAAACAAAATTCCTTTTGTTAACGTATAAATTTATCTCCAATTATTGGTTAATTCATAATTACTGTTTGCCGTACCGTACATTACTAAGACCGTGATCATAATGGGTTCCTGCGGACGTTCGCAGTCTGATGGTAAATCTCTCTTAGCGAAGGCTTACATGTACTATCTAACTACACTTTACCTTTACACGTGATTTCGCTAAACCTCAGAGTTTAAAGCTTAACTGTAAGTTTTGAAAATCTATAGAACTTAAAACATTTCTATTCAAAGAGGAAACCCTGTCAGCATCTTCGGGACCTTGCCAAAGGGCTACTCTTTAAGTAATTTGTTTTAGTTTTAGGTTTTATTTTATTTTAAGTATTTTAAGTTTAGGATAGGTAGTTTTATTAATTTAATGCTTATTGTTAAACATAATTATAACTTGAAACAAAACATCGGTTGTCTTTTTTCTTCTCATTAAAATTTTCAGGAAAATTAAAAAAAATGGCGAGTGCCGAGCGACATTAACATCCTAGTTGTACTTTTGTACCTAGTTGATCAAAATTTATAGACATTTTGACAATTTTGAATGGTTACTACAAATCTACAGGTCAATTAATACACGAGTCGATACAGACTTCATAATAAAGCAAGTAAAAACATAATTTATGTGACCAAATAAATCCATTGGCATTTCCAAGCACACAAGTCAAAATAATTTCACAGCAACTAAAATTACAACAAGTTCTCGATGAATCAAGTTCAATGGGAGCCGCCCTCATAAAATCACTCATTCACGATGAACACGATGGATTGATTTGACAGAATCACACGTTACAATTATGCAAAAATGTTCACGTTCATTCCAATTTATTGCTGGCCATACAAATAAACGCTATATTCGATGAAACTACATCTCTAGCGAGAATTAATTCTAGTAACGAGCTCGCATTACAAATATTAGAGACATTGATTTAAATGAAAAGCAATTCCGCGATTCGATACGATTTGTCGATCGGAATATAATTATTGTACTGGCTCACATTTCACGAGATTTAAGACAGCCAATTTAAATGGATACATTATTCGTGTCAGTAACGTTGCATTGATTTTATTAGGCATAGAACGTACGGTTGAACTTAGTGTGGTTTTAGGTAATGTTACTTTCGAATCATTTTGGGACCACTTTATCATAATAGGAAACGCCTTTGTATTGTCGCCCTTAGGCTGTTATCTGTTAAAGGAAACAACGACTCTGTTGGTGATAATGATAAATTATATCAAGCAAAATAATACTTCAGTGCTATTACGAAATCAGATGTTTAAACTGAAAGTATGATGTAAGATATGTTCACAAACATAGAGCACTTCGCACACATTTACATTGACGTTTCATTGTACTAGAATAGGGTTTTGACACTGCCAATTGATTGACATACATTTTATATAACAATTTTCTTTAAAGTTTTTTGCTCAATCAGGAATCATCATCATCATCATCCCAGCCTATATACGTCCCACTGCAGGGCACAGGCCTCCCCTCAGAATGAGAGGGCTTGGGCCATAGTTCCCACGCGGGCCAGTGCGGATTGGGAACTTCACACACACCATTGAATTGCTTCGCAGGTATGTGCAGGTTTCCTCACGATGTTTTCCTTCACCGCAAAGCTCGTGGTAATCAGGAATGATACCGATCAATATGATCTGCATATTCTGCATATACTACTGACAAATCTATTTGAATATTACTTTACAAACAAACAAAAAATACAATCCGCTATGTGCTGTTACAGACAGACTGCACTCTAACTGCAATGTAACTGCTGCCGATTGCCCTTACATTTTGCTTTACAGTTTCATTGGAGTCGGCGGGATTGCACAGAAACTGCGCACTAGCCGCGATTTTAACGTATCGGTAAACGTTAGTTGCAGTCATGTTGCAGTTGGAATGCAGTCCGTCTTTAACAGCCCTAAGTTTTAAACACGATCTAGTATGCAACCTGAGACCGTATTGTCTAACGTTTCTGACGCTCGCGATCGCAATCAAATGACAGATTTCGCATACAAAAAACTGTTCAATACGTGGACATTTTGATTTTCCGAGTCAATTAGATCGCAATTTATTTGATCTATGCCCGTATAATGCGCGCATGTGACCCCAGCCAAGATTAGTATGTCGTATAAAACTCCACATTTGACGTTTGTTCACGTAATTGCGCAGGCGCGGGGCGGTCATGATGAAGTGATTTCACCCTTGATCGCCGCTCGATTGGCGGTTGTTTCGATATATTAATGGGCATTAAGTTCTCTCAAGAGAAGGACGATTAACTTGAATGTTTGCAAGGGGTCAGATAATTCAACGGTCATAAGTTAGAGCGGTTCTTATTAGGCCGAGTAAGACTTAACCTGCCATAGCCGGCCATGGGCTATACTTAACTTATGAATGTGCGCTATAATGGCGATGTGAGCGTCATAGGAAATATTTCACTTTGAAGCTGGGCGGCTATTAGCTGATGATTTTAAACTGCATTACCATCAAAGCTACGTTCTTTACGTAGAATGAGTATGATTCGGTACGGATCTTTGCAATTTGAACGATGTAATTTTCATTCAAAATAAAAATACCGTTGTTAAATGTCGCTATTTAACATAACTCTATTTTGAAGTAAATACCCAATCGGACGAATAGTTTACGCGCTCCGGTAGACATACAATACTTACAAACATATATTTATATTATAGTTTGCTACCTTTTGGCTTTGCCGTTGACGGGTAAAAATATTCCCAGCTTTCATAAAAAAAAATCCTATCTACCTGAAATCGATTGTAGGAATCATTATCCAGATATATCTGCCCAAACTAGAATTTCACGCTTTGTAGTCGGGGTTCTCTAACCACTCGACTATCCGATTGTCATAATGTGATGATATGTCGTGGATTTCAACAGAAGTGATTTGTCGATTCCGCACGTCTCCGCTCCGCTTCAATCAAAGCGTTCTTAGGACAGTTCCTAGATATTACAAATATGTGGTTACCTCAAAACTTGGTTAGTGCACACGATGACAGGCCGCTGCGAGTTGTCCAGGTTGTCCTTGAGTTGGAGGACAGCGTGGACCCACAGGAACTGTCCCGACCGCCGCTGTAGCCTCAGGAGCGCGATGCAAGAGCGCTCTTGCTCTGACTGGGTTACTGAGGGACAAATAGATGGTCACATTTCATCACCATCTTCATCATCATCCACATCATCACCATCATCAATATTATCATCATTATCATCATCATCATTTCAGCAGTAAGTAGGACGTCCACTGTTGGATATAGTCCTCCCCCATACAACTCCAGTTGCTTCGGTTGGAAGCGACTTGCATCCACCATTAACCCGCGGGTTTAACCGGGTCATCCATCGATCTCGTTGATGGACGTCCTACGCAACGCTGCAGCGGATAGGCAAGATAGTCATCATCATCAACCAAAAGACGTCTATTGCTAGATGACCAATGACCGGTCCTGCATCACCCGCGTTCATCGCATCCTGCGTCCTGTACCAGGTCATTATGTACTGTATTTAACACATTCAAAATATGATAAAACTTTCGCAATCCTAAACCAAATCCACAGAGCATTCAGTGCAAATCAATAGAACACTTAATCATTTAACAAATCCAAAGCCAACTGTGTGAATTGTGCTAATCGAACGAATCGAAATTAGACTATTGTTAATGAACAGATTATCAAGCGATAGCTAAATAATGTGGCGTCTAACTAGACACATTTGTGGCGCGTACCAAATGAAAATATCCGCCACACGAATCCCAGTGAATATTGAATGTTATGTAGTATTGCTAAGGAGTCGATAGTCCAGTGTTGGGTGGTATAAAAAGGCGTTGATGTGTCTAGAGGCTCAGTAAACAGTGACAATGTTATGATAGTAATTTACATGATCCCGGAATGGCCTGGTCGATGATGGTGCGTAAGCGCATGACCTTATACGGCGTCCGATTCATCCATCGGCGTCGTAAAAGGTTCGGTTTGTTTGTTGATCAAATTAGCCGATAAGATTTGAGTTTAGTTTGTTTTGATTGGGAGTTTTTATTGTGATTTGAACTACGAGTATGGTTATGACGCGTAGAAAAATGGTGGAATCAAATAGTACTCGTGAGTATTAGTGATCTTCTTAAGTTTTTTACCTATAGCTCTAACAACTCTACTCTAACTAAACTCTTTGGCTTAAACTTAACTTCATAATCAACCTAATAATTAAGGTTCTAATAATCTTCTGTCGCTGTTTAATTTAGTTTAGTTTATTTATTCACTCAACATAACAATTACATTATATAAATACATTAAGTCAAATTATATAAGAATTTATGCCGAGATCGTCCAAACTTGTAAAAATAAGCAAATATAAGAAACAATCAATAAAATACAATTTCAAAATAAATTAAATTCGTCCTCAAGGGGGAGTTGTCTAGAAATCAAATTATTAATTATGTCAATGAAAAGTAAAAAAAAAAAACTATAAATAAATGGCATCTCAAATAGGGATCGTCATAACAAAATAAATTTACTTAAAACATATTAACAAATATTCAAATAATGTCAAGAAAAGATTATTTCCGAAAACTCACTTACAGAATACAGAGGGTTATCCATCAAAAGGCTTTTCACCCGGCGACCGAACGCCTCTTCGCTCAGGTCAATTATTCCTAGCTGTCAAGTAATTCCTTGGCTGATGAAGGTCTAGTGATTGTTATTTGGCGCTCGTTTAATCGTTTCCTTTGAGATCCTGTATGCTTAGTTTCTTAAAAAGAGTTGTATGAAATACGTTGTAGGCAGCTATGTAGGTATTATTTTTAATAACACTGGGCTTTAAATAAGCTGTGCTAAGAATTTAGTGTCTATTTTTACGTTTTAAGGAAAAAAAAACACTATGTCTTTATCAGTCTCATCATGACCAGTAGGTAAATCGAACTTTAACGTCTAACAAGAAAGTATTGGTATTAATGTTTAATTTTTAGGTATTCCTTTCATTATAAATGTGACAATTTCTGTTATATCTGATTTACCTTTACGTCTTTAAATTTTTTACATATATTAAATAATAAATGCAAAAGTGTGTGTTTGTAACTCTTTCACGCTAAAACGGATGGATGGTTTTGGATGAAATTTGGTATGTAGATAGTACATCTGCAATAGTATATAGAAATCTACTTAAAATATGTTTTGACTAATGAACCAGAAATGGAGCACCTAGACATTTTGCGTAATATTTAGCTACTCAACAAATCATTTAAATAATGTGCGTAATATGTAATTAATTAAACACAATCTAATTGCATGGCAGGACATCGATAACAGTTTACTGCACTAATGATGATTTATTGATTGGCTTTGCGGACTTTATGTAGGTGGCCTATGTATGTTACTTATATTGCAAACGCTGATCTAGTTTGAATAGGTTTTTGGTAGGAGGTAAAGAAACTAAATTCAGTCTCTCTCAATGCTGTGTAGTGTAGTGTGTGTATGTAAGATGAACGTAAAAGGGCGACACAAATGTATATATTTTTTCGTGCAATGTCTCGTTCATAAGTTGAGTAGATAGTTTGAAGCAGTGCGTTTAATGCAAAGACAAAAATACCTTATACGTACGTTTTTTAATTTTGTCAATTCAAAGACATTTAAATTTAAAACCTTCCTAATTTATATCACGTTTGACAATATGTATTAGCGTGAGTGTAGATTTTGTTGTTGTGTATGAAAAGCAGACCGAGAGTAGCCAGACGGAGGTGGCGACTTCAGAAGGGACTAGCAAGACTTAGCTGCCGACAGGGGGAGATGGAAACCCGAGAGAGAGAGGCCATGCCTAGCTGTGTGACATAGACGATGGCTAAAAAAAATATGATAATCAAAAATTAATCTAGCTAACTTTGAAATTTAGAATAGAGCATTAGATGTGTCGTGTCATCCACAAAGCAGTTCTTTTATGGGAACAGGTGCATAATAATCTCTTAACTAACCATCTCAAAATATAATGATTAATACGGGACCATTTTGTAATCATATCAATCTTTTTATTATAATATTATCATTAATAAAACATGGTTCAATAGAAATGAACAATAGTACTTCACGGCATATCATTTACAAAGGTCACCGCACACGGACCCGTCCTTGTCGTTCTCGATTATCGAATCATTCGAATGATGACTCGAGCTCCGATGCATCGATTGCCAACCACATTAAGTTTTTAACAACTGTATTTCTCCAACACTCCCACGATAAAGAACCTTGTGTAGAAGCAAGTAGATTCAAGGAGCGTGCATGTGTGTTAGTACGTTTGTCGGAGAATAATGAGGGTTAATGCCAGACGGTTATTTGTGCAATCTCGACTGTTGGTTTTAGAGCCAAGAAGAGATTGACGACTGCTTTGATTGTGGTCGGGTCTAACTGCCAGCTTGTTTATCTTCGGGCACTTATTTTGCTCGTACATATTGTTAAAGTGTATTAGATTTGCTGTTTCTGAGACCAACCTACGCGGTACGGCTAATGGTGTAATGATATGGATAGTCGTTGAAATAACTAATCGTTAGTTTTAGTATTTGACAGGAGCACCTACGAGCCGAGTTTAATGGGGTTAATTTTGTTAAATAAATTAAATGTCAAGTGTCACTTTAGAATTGTAGATAACTCGAGACATATGGTGATTAGTTTGAGTGACAATCCGAACTGGGCCTGAGTGGGAACTACGGCTCAAGTCCTCTCATTCTGAGAGGAAGCCTGTGCCCAGCATAGGAACGTATATAGCCTGCGATGATGGATGTCGACTTAACAAATCTTAAGTCGGTCCTGCATGTTTTAGCCGAAGACTACAAAATAAATAACTGCCAAGGAAGCGTGACCTCCCCCTCCAGCGTTTGACCTCGGAAGCACATCTTCACGTTCAAAACATAAGAAAGTGTTCCAATTTTGCATTTGCTCCCAGCTGCGAGCTTTCCGTCAAGCGGCGAGTCACGAATCCTGCGCAACCGTTCCGCGATCACGTCATTAACAGGTACAGTATAGTGCATGGGTTAGGGATAGGGTTGCCAGATGGTAGAAGAGAAGGATATGTCCTCGTTAAAGTTTATTATCCCGTTCTTACTGTAAGTCCTTATTTTCCTAAGCTTGCTGAAAATATGTGCCTTGTCGAGAGAGAGCAACAGACTAAGGGGCTGTTTTACCAAACATTGATTAATTTTAACTGACGGATAAATGTGACGCCGTCTCCGTTTATTCGAACGAAACAAACAGAGACGGCATTACATTTATCCGTCAAATAAATTTAATCAATGGTAGGTAATACTTCAAAAATATGTCACTTATTTATTTATTTGTAAATAAAAAATTACAGCATTACAGGTAAAACACCAATGCGCTATAAAATTAAAATCATACAAAAAAATAGATACACAAAAAGACATTTTTATGCACACATACAAAAAAAACGAAAGTCATAAGAAGGGTTTTATGATTATTTCTTTAAAAAAACCAAGTACTTTCAAAGAATAAAAAAACTCATTTAATAAATGTCTTCCTTTTCTACAGGAAACTCCCCCTTTTTTTAATCCTGTCTGCCCTTTTTCAATTTCTTATCTAGCAACCCTAGTTGAGGTCGAATTTTATTTGCTTATAATGTGACAGTTGGTTCGAGCTGTCGATTTATTCGATTTAATCTCTCACGTAGTGTAAGTTAAGCGTTCACACACGATTGTCACGCGCGAGCCATCTCGCTTTCACTGGAGCGTGTGAGGCCTCAACTTGTGGATACCGTTTATTATAAACGCTCTACGTTGTCGTAGGTTATCGATAATGATCATGAGATTGGTATTAAGATATTATATCGCTTGTGTTTTCTCTTTGCGTTATTGCAAGGTAAAATAAGCAAGTAATTCTGTTGTGAAGTCGGTTGCACAGAACTAACACAAAGAGGAGTGTAGAAGTGTTATTGTAAATATTCCTCTAGGACCAATGTCGCTATGCATTAGTTTTTCACTTTTTCAGATTTGAACCAGTTTTTGAGCAATCAACTTCGATATAGACTAACGTGATTTATCCAGATGGGAACCTCGCATCCTTGTCTTTAGCTCATTCATGTAACATTTCCAATTCTCTTTTCTTTTTTTTTCTCTTTATATTGATTCGAATCAAATACACAAATTACATTAATATTTTTATTAATTTTGTTAAAATTGAATGAAAATTAATGACGAGCAGGACGTCACATGGAATTTTAACTGGCTATTATCCTCATCATTTTTTGTTTAATTTAAGTACAAAGCAAAATAGATGTCCAACGTCTTCTGATAATCTAAATAGGATTTTTTTTTTACCCAAGAAACTATCCAATTATATTTGTCATGCAGGCGTGGCTGTCCTGGAAGTCTATTCACAGCAGTGGCGAAGCGTCTATAGAAACCGATTCCCACCGGCTTGCCCAATATTTGCAAAATAGTTAGGACAACAGGACGTTCAGGATTTGTAAAAGATGTACAAGCGATTTTGCTTCGACTTTACCATGAAATATCTGACGTTTCGCCACAGGTATGTTTTTTTTTAGTTTTAGTTTATTAAATATACTTACTTAATCTATGTTTGCTTTGTGCCTCCTTGCAGCAATCTGGATGCAGCAGATGGTACCAACTCACGCCGTGCAAGGAACTCCTCTCCCAGCCCAGATGCCACTCGCTACTGGTAAAAAAAATTATTATGTACTTGCTATTCAAAATATGTACTGTACAATCACAAGCACCAATGTCTGACACAACCAAACGTGCTGCGTGCATCAGATGATATGACTCTATTTTTAGGGCAGGTACAGGTAGGACGTGTCAGATATTTTTACCCCGCTCCGCTGTGGCCGGTGACTGTACATTAAACGTCATTCAAATAATGGACTTATAAAATAAATTTTGCCCATATAGCCGCGATTACACTGAGTTGTTCACCTAACGAACGTCGTCAAACTACTTAGGCGTCTTATACTACCGTGTTTTTAACACTTTTGCGGTCCCCGCATGCAGCATGCGGCGAACGACTTAGTGTAATTGCCGCTTATGTTAGGGAAGGATATTTCGGCATTTATTCAAGCCGAACTACCTGGCTTTAACTAAACTAATTGTTATGATTAAAATGTGAAAATAACAAATCTTAATGAAAAATTTAAGTGGCTTTGTTAAATTACAAGTTGCATTGAAAATTAATTGCTCAGGAGCCTTCATCAAATAAAATAATCAACTCTCAAAGAGGATCACAATTCGAAGTAAAATTAAATCATAACTTATTATGCAAACATCAATTGAAATCCAACTTATTGTGAGAACAGCGCAAGGTCCAAGTGATTGATCGATGTGTTGACCCCGTCGATATTTGTTCTGTTATGTCAAGTTCACTTTAATTACTTCGGTTAAAATAAGAACTGTCTCACATGATATCTGTTATATTAGAGCTATCGTCACCTGGGCAGATGGTAGAAAAAACGAAGGCTAAAATAAATATCTGATCGAGGAAGTATCTTAATCAATGGAAGATCTTAGAAATAAAACAAAGTTGTTGATTTTTTATCACATTCAGAATAGATCATCTGTCATTGATGTGTAAACAGTTAGATAAGTATGTGGAGTTATAAAGTCTAAAGTTTCCACTAAACCAGGGTGTTTTGTTTCTTAAACAATAGTTTTAGATGATGATCAAAAGCTAAACGAATATATATAAGCTATACCTGTCTACTTCAAATGTGTATCTCATTGATAGTTGGTTTTAATGTTGATCTTTACTCGTATTTTAGTCTCGGCAATGCGTCGTTGTTCGTGTTTCACTCGCATTTGGAAATATTCAAACGCGTAATTTTTTGTATATGTCTTTTATGTACAGTCTGTGCTTTGCAATATAAGAAGCAAATTCTCTTTCGAAATTTCAAACCAACAATAAAAACTTTGCTATCCCTGACCTCTTTTGTAAGAATATACTTCAGTTCAAGCACCATTGATAGTAGTTGAGACAAACGCAAATAGCTTATAATACATTGCGTCAGTCTGGGATATACCTAATCATAGAAGACATTGACTGCTCAAAACTCTTTAAAGTGCTGCGAAAACTGGAAGTTAAATGGTGTCTCATATTACTGAATATGACAATGACAATATTTCGTATTTGGAAGAAGTTAGACGACAATCGTTGACCATCTTAAGACTGGAAATAACTGTAAAAAGTTTAGACATAAATTGTAAAACATTTTTACCAAATTACATCTCTACGGTGACAAGCAGCACAAAAGAATCAAAGCTATCGATAAAAACTAGCAAGTATACTAAAAACCATGAGATTGTATCAAAAACGTAACAAATGTGAATTGAAAGGAACACTCGTTAAGCATAATAGCGAATATAATAAGGCTTATTGACACGTGTGAGTCACAATCATTGTGTTTTTATATGATTACAAATAAATAGAAAAGATCACGGGCGCCAATGTAATAAATACTGTTTTTATACAGCAAAATATACATACATAAGTATTACAAGAGGAAAAACAAAGTAATTTGAGATGTGCGATTAAATTATTGTATGTAACCTTTGGCGTCTCAAGTGCAATAATTTGAAAAACAGCTTAAGTACGTCTTGAGTCGCTGCAATAATAGACAGGTTGACACACAATACAGAATCATCAGGTAGGTATATACAAAAGATATAAGTACCTACAAGGAAAAAAATCACAAGACAAGCCTAACGCCTTAGAGCTGGATTCCACTTGTCGGATTGGCAGAACATTTTATATGAAGCTATTCAGACTTGCCCGACACGATTTTACACGAAACGGATCCGACACCCGACAAGTGGGAACGGGCTTTTATCTGTGCAGAAAGATCTCTTCTTAATATATATTTCAGTTATTTAGTATATTTCACTTGTAGCCTGAATATGACTGGCGTAAAATATTTGAACATAAAGAACTATGTTATACGAAATAAATTTAAGCTATCAGATTTTTATAATCAATAACTTTGATTCAAAGCACGATTAAGTGAAGAAACGTACCTAATATACTATACATGTAACGTAACACCAGAGTCGTTTAGTGATGGGACTTAATGGATTTTGAGTTATATCGGTACTTATTAATTGGTAAGTAACGAATATTCTTGCAGACTCCGTTTAGCCTTACTTAGGTGGCAAATAATATTCCAACCTAGAATTTCACTAATAGTCTCACCAAAATTTGCGTAATAACTGGATTACTGAGGACATTAATTATGATTAAGATTTAAAATTATTAGTTTTATCGACTCAAGTTTCGACACTTTGACTCTCTAGTCTTGTGATATTGACAGCTGTCACCCGCACCATGCTACAATAAAAGTACTGTACACTATTGATATCTACCTAGTTATCTAATGTTAGGTTAATAAAATTTTAATTAAGGGCGGGTAGCCCGCGACTCGTAGGCGCCTGGGCATAAAAGGCGGTCGGGGCGTTTTCTACTCAACTAATCGGCTCTTTAAAAGGCAAAATGTGAATACATTTGTATCAATTACATCAGTCAAGCAAAGGCAATAACTAACGTCAGATTATGCTTATAATGAGGTAGCTGTGGGAATCAACATAATGTCCAAAGGAGACGGCTCAATGGTAGTTTATGGTTTTATGACGCACGCCTCGTTATGGTTTGCATCTACTGACGAGTAGCATAGGCATTGAAATATACCTACAATCTAAATATCACAGAACTATTAATACGGAGGAAAAGAAATGTCATTAGAGCTAAAAATGCGAGGTAGAGATATGACTGAAAAGCCGCATTTCTTTTTCAGAGCTTGGTCTAGTTAGTCTGATACGAAATTAATCCTTAATATAAGATGACACGCTCGTTAATGGCCGCATTTTAATTGAATGCCGTCATGTTGGTACGCTTGCTAGATAAGGTAATAAATACAGTTTTAAAGTGGTAATTGAAAGGTTCAACGTGACTAGTGGGTTACGTACGATTTGGACGATATTTTGCCTTTCTCCAGGAAATATCATGCGAATAGGTACACAAAGTTGCGAGTTTAATAGAATTTGGGTCACGGAAAATGAAAAATACGCTAGAACAAAGTTGTCTGATCATCAATGGTGAGATTAAATTTTTTGATATTTTACAATGATTTGCAAGTTTAATGGTTTTAGAGAATGAACTCGGATACAGAGATAAAATGAATTGTTATTTTCTGTACCGGAATTAATTAATCTCGGAATAACTCTACTTCCTTCTTTTGCAAGGGCTTGTGACAAAAATAAATTTGCTCGACATTAAACCAACTCACGATCTTGAAGTAACCCGTTTTTCAAAGCAAACAAAACGCTTGTCATGTAGCTGCGTATGCGCTCATACAGTTTCACGGTAGCTTGTAACTCTGTCATTGTATGCAAAGTGACACTTCCGAGCAGGTGACATGCTTAATGTTTACATTTCATAAACAAAGCGGGAGGTGACGACACTTCGTAGGTAGGTTGTATTTTAATAAAGTTTTCAATGTCTTTTTTGCTAGCTATTTTGATTCTTCTATGGTGACATTTGATTAAATGATAATTTTTGGTAGTATGTATGTATGTAGCTTATTGTACAATCAAGTGCAAAAATATGTTACTACGGCCGGTTAAGTTCATATTTTTACAGTTGACTGTACAAAAGTAAAGAAAGAAACAATTACCAAATATTGATATACGTACAGTAAGGCGAACTTAACCCTATACGGAATCTCTTCCAGTCATCCTATGTGTAGATGACAGGAGTATATAGTTAGGGACCGATCAAGGATGAGTTAAGACGGAAACAATGCATAATACATTGCTTTAAAATATATAGTATAAAAAATAGTGTGCAAATTACATACGAGTAGACATAGAAAACAAAAGAACACAGAAATTTAAAGAGATAATATAATGTAAACCAGATCGTCTTCAAAAGTTCAAGCCTTCCCTAAACGCACTCGGTAGGGAGTGTGATTTTCTGATGGTGGTTGGTTATCGACAGTTATCCACAGCTTAGCAGATTGTACTATGAAAGAAATCTTATTGGTCTGCCAAAATAAGTATTCATTTTTATAGTTTAAACTACAGAATTCAATGTGTGTATTTTTTCATTATCAGTATCCGTATTTAAAACGTCCCCATTTTACTAAGAAAATTAAAAAGCATTCAATTATTTCAAAAGTGGTAAGCACTCCGAAACGAAAAAAAAATCAATTATGCTCTCTTTGTTAATAAAGAGTGTTATATTTCTACTCTCAAGCAGAAACCATGAGCTGATTCACCTCTGTTCATGTTAAGGCGGCTCTGAAATTTCAATGCTCCTACAATTTATGCCACCACCCTTGCGCGCAACTGTTGACAAAGCCTGACCGCTGTTTGCCATTGCATATCATTCCAACTGGTATTATTTCATGCCATTGAGCGCAGGCGCGGTGACGCGACTCATGAATATGAAGCGGACTCAATAGATATGTTGTCATATATCTGCCTGCCTTTTGATGGACAGTAGCACTGACTTACGCATCAATAACCTTTGTTTATTGTTTGCGGAACCTTGAACCAGTATAGAGAATCTAAGACGAAACAACGGATCTTCGAGTGGAAATAGAAGATCATAGCTTTTTCCTAGCCTTTTCAGATAGTGTAAGTAAACATTGAGTGAGTACCCTGATGTGGTCTCTCCTATGGATGGACAAATAAATTCACAGGAGAGACGAAGTAATCGCCTTAAAATATGAACGACATTATTTGCGCCATATGCAGCAGGTCTTTAACTTATTTGGTGTCTATATGCAGCATTTTCATATCCATGCTACGTACAGTGATGAAGACGTTTGGTGGTGCCGTGCACCACGTACTTACAAGTCTCGGCATGGCAGCGGTTGCACTGTATACAGCGGGTCTTCAACTTACTTGGTGTCTATATGCAGTATCTTCATGTCCATGCCATGCACGGTGGTGAAGACGTTGGTGGCGCCGTGGACGACGCACTCGCGCGTCTCGGGCATGGCCAGCGGCGTGCACACCGCCAGGAACACCGGCTCGTTGCGGCTGCACAGTGGCAGGTACGACACGTAGTGACCTCTCACTAGCACCACCTAAAAAAGAACAGAACTGTTGACAAGAGATGGTATGGGTTCTGGAAATACACTGACGAGCAAAAATGAAGTGTCGGTTACAGAAATCAAGATAACTTTAAAACCCGCTGTGAAAGCTTCTTCGAGGAAAATGAGTTTGGTAAATTGTTTTATTCATAAGAATAAGTTTCATGAGTAGTTAAATTATCTTCAATGTAGGTACTTTTTTAATCAAAAAAATATCTGTAATAGCTTAGGACCTGTTGCGATACAATACAATAACTCTTTATTGCACACCAACACAGTAAGCAGTACAGAAAACACAAGTATATACATAAAAAATATTTTAAGGTAAGCAATAGGCGGCCTTATGGCTTCAGAGCGATCTTTTCCAGGCAACCTTTACAATGGACAGAAATAAGGAATACATTTTAGCACGTGGTGCAATTTACAGTAGATTAGAGCAGTATCAAGAATACATAAAACTAACACATACAATACACATACACAACAAATCTAAACAGATAGATGGTAGATAGATACCATAACAACATATAAATAAGCTAACTATAACATTCATACGCAAGATGACAGATAGTGCTCTCTGAGCATAGACTGCGATTTTAGTAACCGACCTTTTATTTTTGTTCGTCAGTGTATTCGGTTGTGACACTAAAGTACACGATTTTTCCGAGCCGTAAGAATATAAATAAACAAAGAAGGAATACTTTGTGACCTTGCTTAAGCATCAGAAACAGAAGAACAAGGTTCTCAAATTATCTGAGTATCAAATTTGATATAAATGTGTTCAGCGGCAAACAGAGATACTGTCGCAGTTATAATGTTAGTAAGAATAACATAAAATCAAAGTACGCTATTACTGGGACAGTGAACAAGACTCTGATTTTTACTTTGGGCCTTCGGCTCTGCGATAAGTGAAAATATCACCCAATTTAACCTTTTTTGCCCATTAAAAAATTACCCACAGACATGAAAATTCCTCTAGTCTAGTTCTTTTGCTTTATAGCAATTAGTTATTAGTCATTTATTTGCTCAAACATGGTACAAAGAAGATGGTTTACATACAATTTATGGTGCGACATGTTTTGTCAGAAAGACATGCAAAATCTTTTTCTCAAAAATGTCCGTAAAAGTTGACATTATTCTTTACATATCAGAAGGTGAAGTGCATAGTTTATGGTCAGCGAAAAATTAAAAAGTTAAAAAGATTGTAGGCGCGCTAGCTCGACAATAATGAATTAGCGCGCCTGCAATCAGTCACATTTTTTTTTTAAGTTAAAAAGGCCATGGAAATGTTGGCACAAGTCGTATACAGCCAAGTCTAATGGTCGGTATCAGATATTTTGTTGGAACTCCGGACTTTTTCTATTGGGTCTGAAATAGCTTGTGGTGTTTTCGGTGGAAAAATACACCTGCAGTTTATTTTTAATGAAAAAAGGCGGGAAAGCATAAGTAAAATATTGGAATATAATTTAATTTTATAATATATTTTGAGAAAAAGTTTATTCTATTTAAGAATTATTCACCATTTTTGAGAAAAGCTTTATATAGTCTCGGCTGGAATAGCAATTGCTGGCTTCGTATTATTAAACGGACTCGCAAGCTCGTCCGTTTAATACTCATACTCCAATTGCCTATCCAGCCACGACAATAATCTACTATTAAAGTTGTGTGTATCACTTGCATTCATAACAGTAACTATCTATATTCTAATCTAAATTATTTATGAGTGTCATTTAAATACTCTTGAATTGAATAGTAAGCTTTTGATACTAAATAATTTCTCAAAGCCTGTTTAAATTCGTTTATGCTTTCTAACTTAATAGCAGTTGTTGGTATTTTATTAAATATTCTGTGTGCCATTCCAAAAACACTATTTTAGCATAATATAGAGACAAACAAGTACCCAACAAATACAAGTAGTCCCTTCTACAGGGCGTAATATGACAGCCATACACTACACATCCCACGTTCATTACAGACAAATAAGATGGTGCAAAAACTTTAATCCGTATGATATCATTTGCAATGAACCGGATCCATTTTGTTTTCAATGACCTCGAATTGATATAGGCCATCGAAGTGTTCAAGTTCGTATATAATGACGAGCAATATGACTGTAATGAATTCGTTCATTCTAAAGTGGCTTATTCAAATTTAGTTAAGACGTTAACTAGATGCCCGTAGCTCTACAGAAACAAGTGCGAAGTGATCGTTTCTATAAATAACAGAGTCCGCGCGTTAAAAGCAACATAAATCGTTCATCCTATTGGTAGATCGTCTATTTATCTAATATCTTTAAACGAGCAATTCTTGGAAATAGAAATATTTATTACATAAACTATGAGATGTTTATAGAGTCAACATGTGGTACGAAGTATCAACAGCTTCCCTCATTTCGAGCATACAATATTTATGTTCAGTCAGACAGACGTAAGTGTAATAGAAGTAAACTATAACGTAATGTTGTATTACCAATCCTGCAAACTAAGTCGGAAAGTTCGAAGGTTCGAAGATTCTTAACTTAAAGGTAGCTTCACACTGACCTGTCATAGTTTAAAACAAGTTTACGTTCAGGTTATTGCTTCAAAGATCAATTCCTTTTTCGTAGTCTTCATGCAATGGGATCTCATCGTGTTTGCGTTGCACAAACAAAAGGAAAACAAGGAATTGATCTTTGAAGCAATAAAATCAAATAAAAAAAAAGAAATTACAAAAAAAGGAATTGATCTTTGAAGCAATAAAATCAAAGTGATTTCATTTATATAATCAAGTTTGCCTGTTTATAGGTCATAGAAAGTTGGTAGTAGTTGAAGGCATAATTACTTTACTTTAAACAGAATCGAATGACACTTAACATTCAATTCTTCTAATCGCACCGCCGTTGAACTCTAACCCACGCTGTTAAAAAGGCCCGAGGGCGTGGTTCTATGACATTCTGTCTTGGCTTTAAGCGGACTTGAGACAAGAAGTCTACACCAGACTATCTCAGGGCTGCCATTTATTACATTTTTAGAGAAGTAAGACATTCGAATAATTTACTCAAATTTAAACTATTTTTCTGGAGAAGTCTTACAGAATTTTAAAGTATCGAGAGAAAAAGAACGTCGCTTTTGTAATCCTCCGTTAAAAAAAGGTTTTAAAATGAACTAATAGTTATTTGTGCAGAACAAGACGAGTCAGCGAGTGATTCTAGGTTAGAATCCTGAGAGCAGCAAGGGATTCAAATACACGAGATGCAAAAAAACTTTGGTCTCGTGTGACACATACAATTTTTCACCTCAGCAGCGAGAACATCATTTAAATGTAACATAAGAGTAAAACCCCATATACCTACCTGTTTATAAAACAAACACATTTTTTTTAAATATAATCCGATTATTAAGAAACAAATAAAATAATCACATTTAAAACCATAAAAAAGTGCCCAGGAGATACAATACAAATCTCATACTCATAACATGCATTGTAATTTGAACTTAGACCTTCTTGGTGCTACATGTCACACTTATTTTTTAATACTGCAAAAAGCCTCATCTTGGGGGTCATTAAAAAGGTTGACCAATAAACGTATAATTTATTATAAATGTTATTAAACCTATATGAATTTTATTAAGATTTCCCTTTAAATATGAATTTTATTAAGATTTCTATTACATAAACATAAATAGATTTGTTAAAAATTCATTCAATTTAACAAATATTTATTCCAACTGTAGAGGCTGTATACGGAATTATTTTATAAAAAAAAACAAGAGACGCGGCTTTCGTGCAACGAGGTTGCATACTTTATTAAAAGATCGGGAAAATTTACATTTTGGAAATATTTCGTTGTCATGTAATTTATTAGGTATCTATCGATATATTTTTAATATCAAAAATTTAATTTAAGATCGTAATCGACACATTTGATCCTATCTCTCGCTTTTTTCGTGTTCAAGTGAAATGACAGATAAAAGTAAAGTTCAAATATTTGGAATTCAGTGAGTAGACCCAACACTGTACTCAGCATTTAAAAAAAATAATTAAAACGTTACTTTGTCTCACGGAGTGAGCAAAATGCGATTTTGCTCACTGATTTCTCATAGCAAAACCTGTCTGTTTGAGGTGCTGAGGTGAAAAAACAATTACCTACTTTGCTCACCCGCGGCCATGATAGCTACGACTATGCAACAAAATTTAGTTCATTGTATGAACCTCCGCACAGTAACGCCTGATTCAATAAAGTAGAGGTCTCAAAACATTATTCCTTTTATCTCGAAATTCCGTGTCGCTTTCCAAACTATGTTTTGGTAAAGAAATTTAAGAATTTCGTTAAATGTTTTTATGAATGGCAGCCCTAGCCCCCGACACAATAGTTCACAGTTCGGCCGCTCACCGAACGATCCGGATTCACGCGGCCTTGAACGATATCTTTTAAGCTCTAGTTTTTAATAAGTTTTTTCCTGTGGGTACAATTACACAAAACAGTAAGGTGAACTTTATTAAGCTGTTATTATTGTACCTACTTTAAGGCTATGGTTCCACCAGAGATGTGCGAGGATGCGTTGCGAGGAATGTGTCTGTCAGGAACCAATGGAAACGCTTCATTTTGCTATCCTCGCTCCGCTGAGCTGTTTCCACTGTGCGAGGATGAGTAAATGAAACGTTTCTATTGGTTCATGACAAACACTTTCCTCGCTACGCACCTTAGTACATCTCAACGCAGCTTTAAACATCATTGATATATCTTATGGCTATTTCCAATACGTAAGGTATTGCGAAACGTAAATAGTAGATTGTTCAACAAGGGACTAAAACAAGCCATAATGACACGAGATGTACGAATGGCATTATAATTGTTTAGTCTCGCGTTAAACACTATTTTTCACTTTGAATGCGAGGAAAAAAAACAATGTTCTGTTCAAAATTACAATATTACTTTTTAAAAATGTACGCTCGACTGCCATCTGTTCAAAATTCAAATAGCGAAAAAAAATTGGTTGCGCGGTTATTTCTTTTCCTTTATTGCTTATGAAGTGACGCTTTAAATGCCTGCATATTTAGCAGACAGTTTCAAAATTGAAAACTATTTAAAAACTAATTGGACTATGCTTAATATGAATTAATCCTTAATATAATTGTATAGATTAATATTCGTAATCATTACTAAATTGTGTTTCACGAAATTAGATCGTGTTTTTTTAATATTTTTGCACAGTTGTCATTTTGAGGATATTTCTACGCCCTAAAAATCCTCCATTCACAAACTGTTGGCTGTTTAGTGGTTTCCAACGTAAATAAAAAAAAACTTTAATCCCCAGAGAATAAAAAGGAGCTTTAGTCCCGATATGCAGAGACTAAAGTAACATTTTATGAGCAAAAAATATAAATTACTTAGTGTGGGGTAAGTATAATCTCTAACTTAATGCCTCATTAAATTGAATTATACGTACTTAACTTTATTCACCAA
This sequence comes from Choristoneura fumiferana, assembly GCF_025370935.1. NCBI lineage: Eukaryota > Metazoa > Arthropoda > Insecta > Lepidoptera > Tortricidae > Choristoneura > Choristoneura fumiferana. Next base: position 9,794,629 of record NC_133491.1, read on the forward strand.
TTAACCTACCTATTGGTAGCCATTTACAATGCAATAAAACTAGCTTGAAATTGCGTAAATTTCTGTACCGATCAATCAAAAACAGCAGTACGAACGTTAGTTGGTTCAAAGTTTAAAGAATCGGCAAGATTTTACAAAGTTCGTTGCATTCTAAATTTGGCTTTAAAGTTAACTCTGACTGTGTTCTGACTTGGAACTTGGCTGTTAAGTTAATATCTTAAACCAACACGTTTATACTTTTAGTGATAAAACTAATATTACTCGTATTAAAGTGCTTTATGATGCGTTGATAGCTTCTCGGAGAGTAATGTATTGGGATCGAGATGTAAAGTTAACATGTTCCATTATGATCATT
>NC_133491.1:9795083-9795493 GCF_025370935.1 Choristoneura fumiferana
CTTTTCGTCATAGCGTCATAATTAGTCGTCGGGAGAGATAAATGTATAATTTCATAATCGCGCGCTGCTGCCAGCGATAAATCCACTTGAAGCAAAGCACGTTTAACCACACACGAGCGTGTCACAGTAGGCAGGCGGTTAAACAGATCAAATTCAAAAATATCCAAACGCCAGCCGAAAGACGTCCACTGCTGGGCATAGGCCTCCCCCAAGGCTCTCCACTCAGACCGGTCTTGTGCTTTTCGCATCCACCGCGATCCCGCGATCTTCGTGCGTTCGACCAACAGGCTCAGGCATGAAGAGTTCGTCTCCCGGTCCGCGGATGCCATTCGAGACCTTCTGACCCCATCGCCATCAGTCCTGCGAGCAATGTACCCCGCCCACGCCACTTCAGTTTCGTAATTCTTCGG
>NC_133491.1:9799662-9902007 GCF_025370935.1 Choristoneura fumiferana
TTTACGTTCAGAGTTATTGCTTCAAAGATCAATTCCTTTTTTGTAGTCTTCATGCAATGGGATCTCATCGTGTTTGCGTTGCACAAACAAAAGGAAAACAAGGAATTGATCTTTGAAGCAATAAAATCAAAGTCAAATAAAATCAAATAAAAAAAAAAATTACAAAAAAAATGAATTGATCTTTGAAGCAATAAAATCAAAGTGATTTCATTTATATAATCAAGTTTGCCTGTTTATAGGTCATAGAAAGTTGGTAGTAGTTGAAGGCATAATTACTTTACTTTAAACAGAATCGAATGACACTTAACATTCAATTCTTCTAATCGCACCGCCGTTGAACTCTAACCCACGCTGTTAAAAGGCCCGAGGGCGTGGTTATGATTCTGTCTGGCTTTAAGCGGACTTGAGACAAGAAGTCTACACCAAGACTCTCAGGCTGCCATATTATTACATTTTTAGCGAAGTAAGACATTCGAATAATTTACTCAAATTTAAACTATTTTTCTGGAGAAGTCTTACAGAATTTTAAAGTATCGAGAGAAAAAGAACGTCACTTTTGTAATCCTCCGTTAAAAAAAAGGTTTTAAAATGAACTAATAGTTATTTGTGCAACAAGAGAGCAGAGGATTCTATAATTGAATCACGAGCGTTAGCGAGTGATTCTAGGTTAGAATCCTGAGAGCAGCAAGGGATTCAAATACACGAGATGCAAAAAAACTTTGGTCTCGTGTGACACATACAATTTTCACCTCAGCAGCGAGAACATCATTTAAATGTAACATAAGAGTAAAACCCCATATACCTACCTGTTTATAAAACAAACACATTTTTTTTAAATATTATCCGATTATTAAGAAACAAATAAAATTATCACATTTAAAACCATAAAAAAGTGCCCAGGAGATACAATACAAATCTCATAATAACATGCATTGTAATTTGAACTTAGACCTTCTTGGTGCTACATGTCACACTTATTTTTTAATACTGCAAAAAGCCTCATCTTGGGGGTCATTAAAAAGGTTGACCAATAAACGTATAATTTATTATAAATGTTATTAACCTATATGAATTTTATTAAGATTTCCCTTTAAATATGAATTTATTAAGATTTCTATTACATAAACATAAATAGATTTGTTAAAAATTCATTCAATTTAACAAATATTTATTCCAACTGTAGAGGCTGTATACGGAATTATTTTATAAAAAAAAAAACTAGAGACGCGGCTTTCGTGCAACGAGGTTGCATACTTTAAAAGATCGGGAAAATTTACATTTTGGAAATATTTCGTTGTCATGTAATTTATTAGGTATCTATCGATATATTTTTTAATATCAAAAATTTAATTTAAGATCGTAATCGACACATTTGATCCTATCTCTCGCTTTTTTCGTGTTCAAGTGAAATGACAGATAAAAGTAAAGTTCAAATATTTGGAATTCAGTGAGTAGACCCAACACTGTAATCAGCATTTAAAAAAAATAATTAAAACGTTACTTTGTCTCACGAAGTGAGCAAAATGCGATTTTGCTCACTGATTTCTCATAGCAAAAACTGTCTGTTTGAGGTGCTGAGGTGAAAAAACAATTACCTACTTTGCTCACCCGCGGCCATGATAGCTACGACTATGCAACAAAATTTAGTTCATTGTATGAACCTCCGCACAGTAACGCCTGATTCAATAAAGTAAAGGTCTCAAAACATTATTCCTTTTATCTCGAAATTCCGTGTCGCTTTCCAACTATGTTTTGGTAAAGAAATTTAAGAATTTCGTTAATGTTTTTATGAATGGCAGCCCTAGCCCCGACACAATAGTTCACAGTTCGGCCGCTCACCGTACGATCCGGATTCACGCGGCCTTGAACGATATCTTTTAAGCTCTAGTTTTTAATAAGTTTTTTCCTGTGGGTACAATTACACAAAACAGTAAGGTGAACTTTATTAAGCTGTTATTATTGTACCTACTTTAAGGCTATGGTTCCACCAGAGATGTGCGAGGATGCGTTGCGAGGAATGTGTCTGTCAGGAACCAATGGAAACGCTTCATTTTGCTATCCTCGCTCCGCTGAGCTGTTTCCACTGTGCGAGGATGAGTAAATGAAACGTTGTCATGACAAACACTTTCCTCGCTACGCACCTTAGTACATCTCAACGCAGCTTTAAACATCATTGATATATCTTATGGCTATTTCCAATACGTAAGGTATTGCGAAACGTAAATAGTAGATTGTTCAACAAGGGACTAAAACAAGCCATAATGACACGAGATGTACGAATGGCATTATGGTTGTTTAGGTTCGCGTTAAACACTACTTTTCACTTTGAATGCGAGGAAAAAAAACAATGTTCTGTTCAAAATTACAATATTACTTTTTAAAAATGTACGCTCGACTGCCATCTGTTCAAAATTCAAATAGCGAAAAAAAATTGGTTGCGCGGTTATTTCTTTTCCTTTATTGCTTATGAAGTGACGCTTTAAATGCCTGCATATTTAGCAGACAGTTTCAAAATTGAAAACTATTTTAAAACTAATTGGACTATGCTTAATATGAATTAATCCTTAATATAATTGTATAGATTAATATTTGTAATCATTACTAAATTGTGTTTCACGAAATTAAATCGTGTTTTTTTTAATATTTTTGCACAGTTGTCATTTTGAGGATATTTCTACGCCCTAAAAATCCTCCATTCACAAACTGTTGGCTGTTTAGTGGTTTCCAACGTAAATAAAAAAAAACTTTAATCCCAGAGAATAAAAAGGAGCTTTAGTCCCGATATGCAGAGACTAAAGTAACATTTTATGAGCAAAAAATATAAATTACTTAGTGTGGGGTAAGTATAATCTCTAACTTAATGCCTCATTAAATTGAATTATACGTACTTAACTTTATTCACCAATTAACCTACCTATTGGTAGCCATTTACAATGCAATAAAACTAGCTTGAAATTGCGTAAAATTTCTGTACCGATCAATCAAAAACAGCAGTACGAACGTTAGTTGGTTCAAAGTTTAAAGAATCGGCAAGATTTTACAAAGTTCGTTGCATTCTAAATTTGGCTTTAAGGTTAACTCTGACTGTGTTCTGACTTGGAACTTGGCTGTTAAGTTAATATCTTAAACCAACACGTTTATACTTTTAGTGATAAAACTAATATTACTCGTATTAAAGTGCTTTATGATGCGTTGATAGCTTCTCGGAGAGTAATGTATTGGGATCGAGATGTAAAGTTAACATGTTCCATTATGATCATTTAATAGCGGCATAAACATAAATGGATCACTTACTAAAGAACTCTTTATGGCATCGCAGTAACGGGAGATATTATGCGTATAGCTGCTGATAAACTCTAACCATCATCCACCCTATACGTGCTTACATTGGATGCCATTACTAGGAAGTTTAAAAAAGCCGTGGTGGCCTGGTGGTTTGACCTATCGCCTCTCAAGCAGAGGGTCGTGGGTTCAAACCCCGGCTCGCACCTCTGAGTTTTTCGAAATTCATGTGAGGAATTACATTTCAAATTTACCACGAGCTTTGCGGTGAAGGAAAAACATCGTGAGGAAACCTGCACAAACCTGCGAAGCAATTCAATGGTGCGTGTGAAGTTCCCAATCCGCACTGGGCCCGCGTGGGAACTACGGCCCAAGCCCTCTTGTTCTGAGAGGAGGCCTGTGCCCAGCAGTGGGACGTATATAGGCTGGGATGATGATGACTAGGAAGATTTGCTAGGTTATACGAAAAACGCAGGAGCTTCTCAAGTCGACGCGTATACTGGGTGTGGCCAGTAATACGAGCAAAAAATTAAAACGTAGATCGTCCTCGTCAAACCGAACAACATTGTTCAGCGACTTTTAAAAATAATGGCGTTTTTGAATTTTCCTTTTTTCATACATATTAAATACTGCTATCAATGTACGCCACCTCAGAACACAACTGACGTCGCCTGTCACGCTACAAACATCAAGCATTTTGCTTTAGGTACATTGCTTCTTCGAATAAACTTAATAGTGTAAGTAATAAAAATTAAAAAACTAATTAGATTTAAAAGTCGTGTCAATAATGTTGTTCAGTTTGACGAGTGTGATCTATGTTTTATTTAATTATTTGCTCATATTACAGGCCACGCCCGGTATATATATATTTTTAGGTATGACCATGAATTACTTTTTACAGAGAATTCCAATATTGATAATTCTTTTTTTTATTGGAAAGCGTGTACCCGAAGGTGGTTCCATTCAAAAATCGAATTTCGTACCCTACCGTCCCTCTCACTCTCGTATTAAATAATATAAGCGTCAGCGGGACGGCAAGACATGAACTTCGATTTTCGAATTTCGTAGTAGCCCCCCAGATAGCATTGCTGCCCACTCTGCACGTCAACTGCCTTAGTCGCATTTCTGAAAAAAAAGGGAATAGATGGGTCTGTCCTATTCTTTAACCAGGCACGGAATGCACCAAAAATACATCACACAAGTCACTACTTCTAAGAATCTTTAGTCAATCAATACCACAGGTGTCTGCCGTGAGCGCTGGAATAAAATATTGCTACGGTTGCATAAAAGCTAATCTATTTTACAAGACGTATTTGAATCGCTCGGCGGCGAAACAGATTATATCATGCCTAAATAGAGCATAGCTATTGTATGACAGCGCGTAAAAAAGTGTCTGACTTTTTAAAAGTTCAAAGTATGCGTCAATCTGAAAGTAGTATGAATATTTTATGTCAAGTTCACCATTGCAATTTGTAGTAAGGCAAATGTGTTTTATACAGAGTGGGGCCTTTCACAGGGGCAAATAATTAAAACATTATATATCGTACTTGTCAATCGTCAAACTAAGCGACGTTAATTCAGTGACTTTTAGAAATAATTGTTATTTTGTTTCTATTAAGTACACTGTAAAGTTTATTCGAAGAAGCTGCCTAAAGCAACATTATTGATGTTTGTAGCATGACAGGCAACGTTAATTGGGCTCTAGGAAGACGTACATTGATGATACTAAGAATTTAATTTGTATGAAAAATCTGAAGACTCAATTATTTTTAAAAGTCGCTGAACTAATGTCGTTCAGTTTGACCAGTATCTATGTTATGTTTGAATTATTTGCTTCTTTTAAAAGGCCCACCCGGTATAGGTTACATAGATAGATAGAAACTTTATTAGTAAGAGCATACAAATCTCTAAGTAGGTACAACAGAAAATTCTTAATAATGTTAACGTACTTGCACTTACACTCAAGTTAATTAGTTATTCTTTCTATAATAAGAGCCAAGTGATGATGTCGAGAATTGATTCAGCATATAGCCTGCAGTGCTGATATTCTATTAAAAACCTTTGATAAGTTGCTTTTTTATTTCAATTTAAAGGTTTTTGAAATTTGGTAATAATATATTCCAACCTTGTTACGATACTTGACGCAACGGAAGTATCCGTTGTGACTCATTATGGTTTTCTATCCACTCATTTCACAACACGTCAAAATTGAGTAACGCATAGGGCGATCGATCGTGACACTTTATCTTTGGCTCCCGAATCCATCAAGCATACCTACACGCGTCACTGAGGTGAACAATGAACAGCTTTCTAATGACTGATAAAGCTGTGACCCGTGTCATGTGTAGGTTGAGACAGCTGGGTCAGTTGACAATTAAATTTTTCTGTCAAGCTAAAAATGTATCCTTGTCTACGCCTATAATCTACATCCTCTTTCGTACCGCCAGCAATGTGTTTCGATCGATTATCTTTAATCAAAGTTGTCACATTTTGCTATCTGTTCGTGTCATTACCGAATAGAGATTCATGAAACTTCCACCAGGATCTACTTATTTATTGTCCCAAGTTTATTTTTATACAATTTAGCTAAATTTTAATAACACCTTCATTAATCTGGGCGTTAGGAGGTTACAGTTTGATTAATTCGAGTTAACACTTGACAGATGGGCGTACCTTCAGTCATTTTTCAACTTTGACGTCATACAAATAAAGTCATTTTTAGTATACCGCAACCCACGTTTACAGATTATTTGAAACTATTTTATTTGTATGACGTCAAAGTTGAAAATTGACTGAAGGCACGCCCATCTGTCAAGTGTTAACTCCAAGTAATCGTATTGTATATTAGGTACTTAAGAGTAAATTCTACAGATTAAGAGAGGTACAGTTAATAATAATTTATTCGTAAAGTACAAAAGTATATCTACTAAATTATTTAAGAATATTTATGAAATATTCGTATTTGCATTCTATAAAGTTTTCTAGTGGACTTTTGTCTAAAATTATACATGGTGATATAACATTAAATCAGAATATTTCAGATTCAGCTATTCAAGCCCTGTTTTACCGAAAGCATAATGTAATGAAACTGCCAAAAACCTTTGATAAAAAATAGAGGATTTTTATGAGGAGGTTGAAAAATATTTCCATACACTTGTTTCCAATAAGTGGTTGAAACGAGACTTTATCTTGAATTAGAAAATTAGACGTATCTTTGAAAACGATATGTAATCGAATCTACTGAAATATTCCTGATTGATTTTAAAAACCTTTTCAAATTATTACTGACCCACGGAACCGTGTCCAGTCTAGCATCAACCGATAAATCACTTCAAAAACCTCATGCCTAAAAAACGACCTAGCAATTTTACACTCAACAAATCACTTGGCCGTTTAAAAATAAAAATACGAGTGTAAAATGTAGATTTACTTTTAAATACGAAGGTTGAGCCAAGTCTGGTCAGAAGAGTCACGAGAGTTGGTCACGAAAAGTTACGTCAGGACACACCTCTCATCTGTACTATGTTCCATTTTTTTAAAATCCTTTATAACGGCTCTTGGAGTTTACTGGCCGGCGCGTGCGTCGGTCAATCACGATCTTGACTTGTCCCATGGATATTGTACGTTAGTTTGTGTTAATTAACTCGGTATTGCATAGGTAGTTCATCATTATCATCATTCCAATCTATACACATCTCACAGCTGGGCACAGGCCTTCTCTCAGAATAAGAGGGCCCAGTGCGGATTGGAAACTTCATACACACCATTGCATTGCTTCGCAGCTTTGTTTATGTTACCTCACAATGTTTTCCTTCACCGTAAAACTCGTGGTAAATTCGAAATGTATATATTAATTTCGCCCAAAAATAACGAAACATTTTAGAGGTGCGAGTTCGGATCAGAACCCACGATCCGCTGTTTGTGAGGCCATAGGTCAAACCACTACGCCACCACGGCTCACAGTCGTTGAAGAAACTTAAGTAGGCACTGTTAATTGGTATTTTGTACTTAATACGAGTAGTAAGCAATTACTAGAACTACAATTACTATGGTACTTGACAATACAAAACAACTGACTGGACAAAGTTCTGTTGTAACACGAAAGTTCTCCATACCTATGGATACTTATTTTAACTACCAGCGTTAAGGTGTCCTTTTTGAACTTCACCCATGTATGTTTACAAATTGTTGAAATACAGTCCCTTGTTTTAACACTACACTGCTTTTATCAAAACCCTGTATAATACAATACAATACAAATATTATTTATTGCACACCACAAATGAGTAGGTACAAAAATGTATAATATAAACACATAACTTCAGGGTAGACAATAGGCGGTCTTAGCGCTCAAAAGCGATCTCTTCCAGACAACCATTTGGGCACAAGATCTTATGATCAGGTATGTCAAAAGTAGGTGGCGAAAACAGAAACAAAAAACAAGAACAAAAAAATATAAATATTAAAAAAATACAAAAAAATTATACATATAAATACATATACAATACTTATACAATACATATAGTAGGTACTAACATTAAATTTCAATACAAATTGTCAAAAGGCCGTAATGGGAGAAAAGTTGCCTGCCTGTAGTTTTGAACCTGTAATTCAAATTGAAACAGAACTGTCAGCGGTCGTGGGTTGTCCGTTAATTCGGCTACGCGGCGCACGCGCTCACGTCACGACCACGTGACGTCACAGCTCCACGTCACGATTCATGCACGATCCTTTCACTACCAATTACCGATACATTATTTGTAATTTGTGTTATGTAGACTAATAATTAATATTTAAAAGATTGCATAACACTAAGCATTTTGTTGTAGTTTCCATTATTTTTGACTTTTAAACTCACTTTTTCTCGGTTCCTAACTGATTGCTCCTCTCATCCACTCAAAGGTTGATTGGTAGAGATCTCTTCAAAGGATAAGTTTATTTTTTGTACTATAAAGATTTCACATACATACATACGTACCTATAGTTACACTAATTAATTGCTGCGCTCACAGACTTCAATGGGTAATAATGATGAATCGTAAAATTATCTTACTTTCTAATTTTAGCATAAATTTTAGCAATAAGAGTTGAGGGGTATGTTTTTTTTTACATTGACCGATTTCAAATGTGTGTAAAAGTAATTTGCCTTAATTCCTAAATTTTACATAGATTACCTCGTCAGTACCTATAAGAAGTCCCAAAAAAATAAGTCCTCAATTATTGACAAAGATATCTGCATAAATCAAAACATATAATAGAACCTCCTCACTTTTAAAAATAATTGATTACCGAGCTAAGGATTGTGGTTTTGTTTTTCGAAAAAGTCTTCATATATTTTAATCCCAATGACAATAATATGGATAACATCGATGTCCGCAACGTCACGTTATTAGTTACCGTCGATTCACGATATACCTTTTACTGCCAATTATCCATTCATTATTGGTAATACGTTTTATCTAAATTAAGCAGTTTAATAGAGATTTTATCTTTACTGTTTCAATTTTAGTTACGACTTGATTTGATTGCATTTTTAGCTTCGGACAGATATAAATACATACTTTTTTAATATTTTCGATCTAGGATTTATTCTAAACTTCTACGAGTGTTCTTCATGTAGCTTTCCATGTAGGTACAGGTGTATTGTATTAAAAACATACCTAAGTGATATTATGAAAGCGAGTTATTTAACAAACTTAGATAAATAACAATGATGTTATCAACTAGAGCACGTACGTCATAATTTAATGGTACGTTGGGCCTATAGCAATAGTTGTTTGCTCAAAAATATATTCAAAATTAGAAATAATTTTAGGTTTACTATAAGCTCATACATATGCCACAATGTATCGTTAACAATAATTTTTCATTAGGTATTTTTTCAAAAATCCTGAAATTTGCACAGTTTTATTTATGTATTTTTTCAAAAATCCTGAAAATTGCACAGTTTTATTATAATTATTTTATAGCAAACTTTGTTATGGCAAGTGAAATTATGACAAAGGAAATTATGGGAAGCGAAGCGTTTCGAGTATTTTGACATAACGGCCTGCTTCCTTTTTGCCTCAATTTAAAACAATAAAAGCTGCATGATAAAAGTTTTAGTTGGTCTTACCAAGTGTAAAACAAGCATTCAATGAACCGATTCACTTGAAAGAGAACACCAAAAATACCGTGATTAACCACGAACATGCGCAAAGTATACAAAGTAAACATCTGATTTGCCACGTATCCACGGTCACACTTTCTCACAATGCTATACCTACAGTATGCAAATAATACATCTTAATATAGCGAGCAGTCTCGGAGTTTTGTTATTACAATCACTGCATTTACATTTCATAAATAAATGCATCTCCGCCGGCTAACGACGCCAGTGTGCTGCACATGAGTGCATTTAAATATACGTTTATCGTATGCAGTGTGAATTTCAGATACAGCCGCGGTTTAACATTTAAACTGGTAATGCTTGAAATGAAATGAAAACTACTTCGATTATTTTAGTATTAGAATAAAGGTACAGATGTAATGGATGATGTCTTTCCATCGTATTTTATAGGAAAAGTTCGTATTTATCGTGTTCTCTCAATTGAAATGAAAGTTCCATATTAAAGGACATGTAAATGACACTCATTTAACACATTCGGCCTCAGTGACACAACGTCTGTGACTTTTAGTTCATAATTCATTTATTGCATTTCATGTTGTAGTCTTACATTAATTAACAATTCCAAGAACATGAACCCTGCTAGGGCACAGCAATCTTATATATATTTACTATAGAGTACAATTAATTAATTAATTAGTTCTTAGTTCTATGCCAGTGACACATATTTGTGACTGCTGTGGGATATGTGTAGGCATAGCGTAAGAGCTTAGTGGATTGTCACATTCGGCTCCAGCAACGTTCCGCTATAAGCCAGTCTTTAAAGGAGGTACGAATTCTGTTGACACACATGCGTGTCACCGGTGCATAGGAGTAAGAATTTTTGATCACAAACGTTGTGTAACTGGTACCGGATTGTGTTCGGTATGTGACACGTATACGTGTCACTGGCATATAAGTGACTGCTGTATGCGTAGGTATAGCGTAAGAGTTTAGTGGATTGTTGCCGGGGCTGAGCGTGTTAATACAATAACTGATTGACACTTCAGGCTCCATGTTATGTGGCTCTATTATTTATTCTAATGAGTTTAGACGAACAATATGGAGAAATGAAAAGTTTCGCGGTCGTCACTCCAAAATTTTTGGACTCCAACGGGCACTATGCCGCTATTGCTGAAATAGATATTTCGGTAACCTTGGTAAGTTCAGTTAGGAGCAGGTGGAAGGCCTACCTACCTACCTACCCGTAAGCACAAAAATAGTGAGTTGGCGATTGAAAGCACAGAGTCAATATAATATGGTATTGACTAAGTCAGGATTCTCTCAGTTTCAACACTCACTTTACTTAATTCGTTCTATTTCCACCGGAATGAGTGACAAGTGGAGTCAGTTCTAACAGCTAACTCTCAAGTTTGATTGACACCTGCACTTACACGCCGAGGTAATATTGAGTACTAATTTACACTGTAGCTTCTCATTTTGTAGCGGCCATGACGTAATGTTTTAAATGTTCGGTTTTAACGGCTGGTAACTTTGATTTTATTGAAGATGTGTAAAGGAGCTCGTCCATAGCAATTGCTGCTTTGTTGTTTTAGTATATTTTGTTTTAAAGCTTATGCTACGCTCTATTAAAAGTTCGTTGATAAGAAACTGTAAATATTATGCTTATATTTCGGTAAGGTAGATGATCCCAATAATAAGCCTTTATTTTCTTAACTGTACATTGTAAAACCTACATTCTAAATTATATTAATTTAACTTATGAGTCAAGGCCCCTGTTCCGGGTATAGGCCTCCTCCAGTTGTCTCCATGCTATCCTGTCTTCTGCTTTCCATGTCCAGTTTTTTCCAGCGAAACTACGTACATCGTCCACCCACCTCTCTAGGGCGCCCTCTACTTCTGTGGCTGCTCGGCCCCGCCCATTGTGTGACCCGTATTGTCCATCTATTCTCTGGTGCGCGTGCCACATGTCCTGCCCACTTCCACTTTACGTGTTGCGAGTGATGTAGAGCGTCACGAGCAGACATCTTGATAATATAATCTACTAAATGTAATGTCTGAATGCATATAAGTACCTAATATGACAAATGATGATCGCGGGAAGACGCTAGCTGTGGGTAGTGTAAAACCGATCGTCGTGAACATCTTTGGGAAAGACGAGGGAAATACATTTATAATAAGTTTAGTAGGAAAAATCCCCCAAAAATGATTATGATGATGAAGAATTGCGTTCTTTTTATTGAAATCAAGATAATTAGTCTCAATAATTAACCGATAAAATCATGCATGGCAATGGTGCATATTAAAAATGTTGTTATGGAAACTTCAATACATAAATATAAAAGAAAAAAGATGGCTTTGAAAATATCGCTATCACTAATGGAGAGCAAGCCTTACTCAGAGTATGAACTCTAACACCAATTTTGGTGCACATTAGCGGCCATATCAATTACAAAGGGAAACCCGATTGAATGATACATGAAACAAATTAACCTATTGAGCAAAAAAGTTACACAGAGACATATCATTTGATCGTGTTCTCACGGGCTCTATAAACTAGTCAAGTGCGAGTCGGATTTACTCTCCAAGGGTTCTGTATAACCGTCAAATTACCATTTCTAAGATTGAGTACAAAACGTGGAAAAACACGTTTTTCTTACGGATCGATAGAATTGTTAAGAAGGAATAGAAATAAAAAAATGAGCTAAATTCGCGGGGCGAATATATGGCTACAAAGCCATTTATTTATTTTCTTAGCTTCTAATAAAAAGCTCCTCGATTCAATTGCTCAAAAGAACGGGTTCTTGCGAAGAAACAAACTGTGATTATTTTCAGTGTCTGTCTATTCTAGATTCCTTAAATGCAGTCCTGTGACCGACGACTGTAAAGATGGCAGAGCTTTTAAGGTCCCGTGGCACCCTTAGAATACGGAACTCTAAAAATCGAGTACCAATCATTACATGGACCTCTCGAACTGACACGTAGGTATATTAATTCTAGTAATGACCGTCCGAATGGGGCTTCTTTCGTCACAGCGTATAGAAAACATCAAATACATATAATTAGAGGTATGTATAAACTACGGTAATTGTGATTCGTCTTCTTTAATTACGAAGGCCGGTCCGAAGGTTGCCGTTGTGAAACGTGTATTGATTCCGGTTGAAGGTGATGTGATCAATCAATGCGTTTATGTGAGGCCCGTGATTTGAGGATTGTACCGTTTTGTTGCGAATTTCTCACCGGCATCAGAAAAATAGGTACGTTACGTGAGACACCTTCCCGACTTTGTGGTTCGGTATCAGTCATTTATTACCGCGTGTTTATTTCACTAGCCCTTCCTGATATTCCAGCCCTGAGCTTATTTATTAATTTGTTTGGTGACTCTTTATGGGATAAGTTCGTACAAAGGCCCTTCTTCATTTATTTTTTTAACCACATCAGTACCAAATATATATATATTACGGTATAGGATGGAGATAAGCTTCAAATAAAGGCTTTGTCGAGGCTTTATATTTATCGCTAATAAGTAACCAACTTCTTATAATTCATATTTTAAATGTCCCGTTTCGGTGATAGTCACGTCAATCAGTCAAACCTTTTTACATTTGACAAGCAATTACTAGTAGGATCTTGTTAGTCCAACTAAAAGGAACGCGGAGGTAGGTAATATTAAATTCAAATAATAATTTGTTGTAATAAACGGCCGTGAGTAGTAAGTTTTAGATAAAACAGAAATAGCAATTGGCAAAAATTTTATGGGTAAATTTATTGACGTTAACCTTTTAATCGACAACTTTGATAGTGGCAACTTATTATGATGATCCCTGTGTAACGTAACGACTACAGAAATATGTCAATAAGTGTTTTATTTTCCTGAGACCCGACGTAAAATTTCTGCTTTCACAATTTGAATCGAACATCAATCAAGTAAAGTTAAATGTTTTTATGTCCTCAAGTGAGGATCGGGGGACCCAGGAGGTTATGACGTTGGTTTTCGAGTATACCTGTAAAATAACTCTAGCATACATTCCCTTTCCCTTTGTAACGTCATATTTTGCTCAATGTATAAAAAATATGTCTTTAGTGCGTGCGACGCAAATTTGAGATATCGCGGCTGGTTTATAAAAACAAAAATAATTAAATTTTAACGATCTCCTGAAAAAAAAACCGTTGTTGGTTACGCGGTATTAGCCATTGTTGGTGACACGGTTTTAATTCCCGCTGAAACCGTACATTTTTCACAATTTTTAAATGATCATCCTATAGAACTTTTTAGGTTAGGTTAGGTTTGTTTTATAACAATTCTGAAAAATAAATGGTTTCAGATAAAAAAGAGTTATGTCAAACATTACATTATGACTAACAATTTCATACCAGTCGCTATAGACCCTCGAAAAAGATATTGTTATGACATTTCTGTAAAGATGTAGAAATAGCTTGCAATAACAAAATTATCAATGGTACAGTATCACATGAAAAGCGAAATGACGAGTCACTGAATACATGGTTAATATTATCGACCTTTTCTTGTTATATTTTGCTATAAGGCCAAGTTCATTCGACAATTTAGATTCTTCGGCAACTATAACGTTAAGTCAAAGTATTAAGATTGAATATTGCATGCTTAAAATGAAAATATAAGTTGGTAAGGCGTTGCAATGGATCTACAAAACACAATGACATGTTAAAAAGTTTATAAGAGCAAGGTGTCCGCACATCAATAAAGCTATTATGGGTCCATTGAACATGGAGTACGGTTTTATGTTGTGTTGAAAGATAACATGAGACCTTCTACAATATTGCTCGTTACATGCGATAGAACTATACTATAGGCCCAGTTTAGGCCTACAAGAAAAATCGAGCAAGTTACGTTCGGCTGATAATTTCAAACTTGTATACATTCAATTGCACAATTATTCTTGGAAGTCAAAACTGAGCTTTAAATGTTTTTTTTTTTATACGATAGGGCAAAACGAGCAAGAGAGTTTAATTAATGGAAACCAATCAATAAATTCTTCATTTTTCTTCAAGTGCATACCTCATTTCAATGATGTAGTTAAAGCGAGTATTAATAATTGCTAAAATTACTTCGATGTTTTAAGCGACATAGCAGTGACAGTGGTCACGAGTAGAGGACAGTACAGTCAAGAAAATTAAGTCACTACCCAGGTGGAACCTTTGTGCTACTAATTTCATATTGACATTCCATACATCTGCTTCAACAAGAAAAGAAGCAGATATAATCGACACACAGCACTACCAGATTATCTCATCAATGACTGATTTATTGTACCGTACATTATAGTTTTAATGCTTATGGTATGATAGTTAGGAATGCCGCGTATAGAAATGATCTACGCCATTATTGTAATGTGGGATAAGGTCAGCTACGATCCTATGTAGAGCTAGCAGAATAAAACCCGAACATTATTAAAGGTTAAAGAGATTTTTTTTTCGCCTTTGTTCTCCTTCGTGTATTATTTTTATTTTTATGTGCAATAAAGCATACATACATACATACATTATTAAAAAAAGTTTTGTTTTCGAATTTCTCATTAAGTATTATCTACTTTTTTGAAAACGCTAATAAGTTGGCAAAGCTTGTGTTAACTTAAAATTCGTCTCTATCTTACACTTTTACATTTTCCTTGACCAGACACAAATTTTTTTTTAATCACTTGTTGTTTGTTACTTTAAGCGATAAGGCCGCTTATTGTTTACCGTGTAATTTTCTTTCTGTGTACCTGTTTTCTGTATCGCTTACATTTTGAAGTGTACAATAAAGAAGCATTATATTGTAATGTAATAAAATAAATACGTAATACCTGAGTACATGATGTTAAAAAAAATATTTTTTATTTCAACAACTAGGTAAGAGCATGTATGCTTTCACAAGCACTAATAAAATTCCCTACCTAAAAAATGTTGAATTGAAAAATCGTGTTTTTTCTTCTTTTAAAAAGTAAATTTCCAGGAGGAGACGAACCATCTAATATACATCTTGGTAAGACAATTGTAATTTTTGTGTCACCTGCCAGTCTTACCAAGTCTTCTGCTGTTTCACTTTTCTTCAACCAGTACCCACAGGAATGTATATTTTAAGTAGTTGCACAAGTTTCTTTTGTCATTGTATAATAATGATGCTCAGCGTTTGTGATGTTTTGTGTCTTGGAATGCGCCACGATTAGACTTGTGTTATGCGCAAAGGCATGGATTACATGTACTGTTACAGATACGGCTTTAAAAGGCAAAAAATACATTGGATGTATGGATGTTGGGTTGAGAATGGATCGTAATGCATCTAATTATATTGGGGCTCTAGTTTTCGTGTGTGATCGATGGTTTTGGTGACGCTACGGGGACTTAATGGAAGTCAAAATTTGGACTAGTAATTGATGAGGAGAAAGCCTTACGTTTGATTAATTAGATCGCTCGAGTCTTTAACAGTGTTTTCTGCATGAACGTACTTGTGTGGTCGACCACCGCTGTGGGTTGTTATATAAAATTTCTCAGGCGCGGTTGAAAGGTCGATTCTGAACAGTTGTGGTTTGCGAATTGCGATAGATACTTATTTATGAAAAGCTGGCTTGCATAACGAAAGTTGTTTGGTTGGGTTTGTAGAGAAATCGGATGTAAATTCAATGTTATGTATTTATTGACAGAGTACCAATCTGTCAATTATTCGCAGGTGTTCTTTCCGCAGTACCTACTTCTAATGGAACTATTGCATTTTTGTTCGCACTAGATCTGTTAAAGTGAGGTGTTCCATATTTAAAATAAACTACAGCGAAAAATCCCAACATATAACTCAAATAAATTTAGTAGGCAGATATAACAGAAAATTTTAACGACTTGTTATGCTTTCCTTTCTTGTTAATACTGAAGTGATGTAGATAAAAGCAGTAAGTCTGATATTTGATCTTGCCAAAATCAGACTAGTGATCGGTCCGTAGTAAGTATAATTTATCTCATCTTTCAAAAAATCTGATTTTTCTGATGCTCATAGGATTCAATTTATAGTACGAGAAATTAATAAGCACACGATAATTTAAAGAATAAATGAACCCTTTTTTTAAATTTTCCTAACCATTTTTATTTTTTTAATACACTATCCTATGTCCCACCATTATAACATTGGACAAAATTTTTCGTTCATGAGTGGTTATCATGAATTGAATAAGGATATTTTGTATTGAATTTTGGCAGGCATATTTAGAGGCAAGCTCCTTGAAACAACGACTTTAAATCTGTTACTTAACGCCAATGGTTCATTTCGCAGAAGAATTAAATAATAGTCTGACTTTTTTCACTAAACTTCGCAATTACTAAACTTTTACAATTAAAATCGACCATGCGCTGGCCCATCTCTATTATAGTCCCCTGTTTGACGTTGGAGTCAGACAATCATAGTGCAGCTACGAGTATTCAGTGAACTTTTTTCAAAGCAACATTCCATTCTATGGCAGTTCCTCTATTTCAGTCTATTCACTTTTAAAAGTCAAAAGTCAAAAATATCTTTATTCAATTAAGGTTATAACAAGCACAGAATGTCAAAAAAAATCTACCACCGGTTCGGAAAACCTCGGTTGAAAAGAATCCGGCAAGAAACTCAACGAGGTATATTTTTTTAAACAGATTTACAATATTATTAAATGATATGTATACATCACAAGTATTTAAGACCACTTTATTTTTAACACAGTAGGGTACCCTTTGTTAGTAAAGGGTTGGAGATTTGTGAAATATTTCGTCTAAGACAGATATTATAGGATTTAGTATATGTGTCAGTTTCGTGACCGCATACCCATTAGTGCTAAGAGGCGCTTGCGCAAGGCACACTTTAAGTTTTGCAGTTAAGCGCGACTTAATCTGGGAAAATGTTACTGTATCGGGCGTGGTATCGAAATGTCTATAAAATATTAAACGTTTTACTTTAAGCTGTGTAAGCTGCTTAGACCTTTGACCGGTATTTTATTATAATACGGGTTAATTATTAACAATACATGCTTTTATATTACTTTAGTAGTAGGTAGTTCTGGATAAAAATTACAATGTATCATTAACACGTTCTTCGGTCTTCATTTCAGGTCAATATTTAGTATTCAAGTAAATCATAATTTCTGTCGTTTACTTTTCACGTGACAAAAAACAAAGAACAAATAAGTAAATGACTGCAAACAGAGTTTTAAAGAATACCGGGCCCTCATCTACTAAAATGTCGAATAGTAAAATCCCGTACGCTTCAACTTTAAACTATACATAGGTACCTATTAATGTTTCTTTATTAAAAAAAAGTTATTGTAAATTAGAGTAGGAGACCAGTTATCGCAGTTTGTATGTAAAGCTATGACTACACAATCCTCTCAAATGAGTGCCATATAAAAACATGGCTATCATTCTCGTCGTGATCCTCCTTTAACGTTCAGCAGTAAGTAGGTACCGGTAAAACACCGTGTAAACAACGCGTTAGCCCGTAATTCAGACGACCTGTGCTGAATTTATCGTAGTACAAACGAGTGACACGCTCGATAGAGTCTTTGCACTTTACACTAAACGACGTCATGAACCCATGTTGCGACAAGAGATTGTGTTTAATACGATCCTTTAATAAAGTGCTTTTAGTTAGCGTTGGTGATAAGCAAGTGACATTTTATTTTAGGATAATGGACAGGATAAGAGCTTTACTGAAACGTTTGTAGTCCGTTGTAGATTATTGGACATTCGCAACAACTTGGTGTTTTTATAGTTGTTAGTACTGCAGCCAAGTGGGGAAAAATACTCCGTAGTCCCCACTGTTTACGTACTCAGTAGTTAATTCTCAGCTATGGCATACAATTCGAACTAATAATTTTTATTCCACTTGCCCGCAGTGCAAACAAAGAAGTGCGGACTAGTAAAAATACTCGACTGCTCTTGTCTTGTTACGACATGTATACAAGTGAAATTGGACAAGGAGAACGAAGCATTTCCCATTTTTGCAAAGTTGTACGCATTTTCCGGAAAAGCAGTTCGTTCAAAGTATTGGCAACAATTTGTGGCTGTGGCCTTTCGTCAAACATTGAAATGAATAACCAAAGTAATGTTTTTTTAATTGATTTTTCCTTTTCTGCCAGAGATTATACTGTATTAAATACAAACAGGTAATACTTATATGTATAACTTGAAATTTAAATAAAACGTATCATCTAGATGTCCACTAAATAACTTCCTTAGCCATTTTTGCAGTCCTACATCCTGTTTTTGTACCACGATCACAAATATTCATAACACAGGTGCACTGAGCAACTGATAAACGGATGGCTGCAATATTTCCTGCAGCACAGTAATGACTGACAACCGATCAGTGGGTGGTAAGAACTGGGACGAACTACATTTGATTTGCTTTGCAGTTTTTGTTGGCCGTTTACGATTGTGCGTCGGTATTCCAAGAATTTACGGCTAAAAACGTAGTGTAGTCGGGGCAAAAAGAAGATCAGAGATCAGTTAAATTACTTAGAGACTACTGTACCTATAACAGAATCTTCTTTAGATACTTCAGTTTTATTTGTGATGGCTGCTGACCTTTTTGATAGTTTTTTTTAAATGGCTTGCTTACTGACTGTCAATAGATTTTAGACGTTAGAAAGATGTCTATAGAAAGGTATATTTCAATAAAAATACTAAAATTGCAATGAGCACTCGGTTGCTGTACCATTTCATTGTCTTCGTAATGTTTCGGCCTCAAGTACAAGGTACTATAGACATGACAATCCCACAATTTTCTTATATCGCGGATCATTTAAGTATAAACGACTGTCGCCGACTGGTTGCGTCTCTTTACTTCATGGACTATGAATTGCCCAAAATCTTACCTGAAGCAGTAAGCAAAATACCTAGAGACGTTCCATGTATTCACTTACTTTTGAATTGGAATAGCGGAAAGGAAAAATGGGAAGGAAAAGGTAAGAGTCACGTCGTCGTAGCTCGCAGGTTACGACAGCTGGACAAGGGGAAAATGGCAGAGTGGCTGGGTAAAACTGTATTCCGTAAATTAGCTGTTGATATTAATAATACACTGATTCAGTACCCCTTTAGAGAAAGAAGCGTGTCATCAGCAATGGAAAAGTTTAAGCATAAAAGTAAAGTTTATAAGGAAAATTGGACAATGTATGATTCTGTTTTATGGACGATTGTTTCCGGCGTTTCCTTGGCTGTGGTGTATGGATTTTACCAATTGATTATGTGCACTTGTAATTGTAAAACTGAAAGAGAAGACAAGCAATGTGAACTGCAAGATTTGTTGGCTACGCGTGATCGCTCGCACAGCGAAGACAGTTCGAGTGAAACTGATGTAAAGAATTATGATAGTGATGGTTAAGCATCATTATAAGTACCAGTTTGTTTTGTATGTGTGGAACGTAGATACATATAGGTATATGTATTTTACTAATAATCCAAATGAAATATATGTGTATTACGACCTGTATGTATGCATGTAAACAATTTATAAAGGCAAGTACCTACTGTATTATTAGGCCATTTGCGCCTGGTATGACGAAGGGCGGTTTATTTGACGGACTGTGTATTTTTCTGACCTTTTTGTTATTTATTTAAAGTTATAAACGTGAGATACGTTGTTATAAGCTGCTGTAAGACCATCGCGTCTGTATTGTACTATACTATATATGTAAATATACGTATCACGATCCTGACTGTACGTACGTACCTGGAGAAATGTATGAACTGGAAAATGGAGAAACAAACACAATTTACGAATGTTGAGATACAGTGGCGTTGCGATATAGTTGAGATAAGGTTGTCATTCGCTGCTTTCAGACAATCGCGTCGTACTATTACTGTATGTAAATAAATGTATTACGCTCTTGACTGTATGTATGAATGTAAGGTTTATATTGTACAAAATTAAAGAAACAAGCACATTTTACAAACGCTGAGTTACATCATAGTTGAGATACGTTGTTATATGCTGCTGTCAGACCGCGTCTGCTGTAAGATGCCGTCACCGGCTGTCCACTAACAAGGGGCGTGTACCTGCGCCGACGCAGCCATCGCGCGTGTCATCGCGCGCGTCGATAAGGCTCATTAGTGGTTAACTTCATCAACGATACTGAGGCCTTAGCATTAGCCTCAGAGCATTAAACCAACAGGAGAACTCCAGGCTCCAATCTAATGACAAGTATGACTGCCGCCGCACAAATTATTTGAGACTAGGATGGTGTACGTATTCAAGTTAATATATAAAATATATTCTATTACTCTTTTCTTGTAATTTTTCTTTTATTTTATACTGTAGTTTTAAGTATTTTATTTGTAAATATTTTATTTTGAAAAAAAAAAATCTGCTACGTTTCTTGTGGCGCATTCTTCTTGGCAATGGTATTTCCGAAAGTGTTGGGAGTTTAAAAAAATAACGTGTAAAAGTGCCCATTGCGGCTTATTTACGGAATAAATTATTTTAATTTTAATTTGAATTGGCTAGTTTTACTTGCTATCTGCATAGCGACGACGTTATAGAGAAGTGCATTAGTTTTGTTATGTGTGATTACGTGCTGCCTTGCGTTTCGTAAAAGGTATACAAGTTTTTTTGTAACCTCTTGGTTCAAACATTGAAATGTACTTCAAAACAAGAATCGCCTGAAAATATTATCAAATTTATTTTATTTATTTATTTAGTAATAAAAACACAACAAATAATTAAAGCAAAATATTAAGTTGATATATAAAAATGTTCGTACTTTCGTATTCAATTCATACGCTTTATTACTATAGTCCTACTCTAGAGGGATTTGGAAACATTATTTACCGTTTAAAGTGGAAACTTTTGTAACTGTTCCTCCATACGAGTTGGTTCTCTTTTTACAGAGGTAAAAGCTCCCATTGGTTGTGGGAATTAGAGCGTATGACGCCTCATCTTGGTTTAGTACTCTAAGACACACCAACATTTACGGCAAACTTTTAGCGTCCGTCTCTCTCGCCGCGAATTGGTTAGAAAAGGATATAATATTAAAAGCTGCGACAAAAACTAGTAAACTACCTCGATTAAGGTTGCGTCGGTTATCTGTTTGCTTGATTGAATTTGTAATTTGAAGTTGGTATTTTAAACGCATGTTCGCTGCAGATTACGAGGAACTTACCATAAGACATGGAAAACATAATAGCTCTACACAAATATGTACTACTAACTATTGAATGTAGAATCTTGTCAAGAAAAATGTTTGTAAGTATTTAATTTATTACAATTTATGCATTTTGCAAGTTTTATGCTCAATGTACATATTCAATTACACACTCAATGGCGACAACGCAAATGTATGTGTATACGGTTCCATGAGTCGCCTTGTGCTGCTTTTAAAAATGTTCAGTTCACATGTGCGTTTGCGGTACCTGAGGAAATCTTGGATTTCTAAACTTATGTATTCTTACTAATACTAATTTATACTTAAGAGTATTTATTTATGTGGGTTTCACAATACTCGTAACTCCAATCTTGATTCTTTATGTTTCGATTATATTAAATAAAAAATAAAAAAACATGGAATTAAATGGCTTTGTCAGGTATAGTCTACTTATTTTAACACAGCCAAACATCAACTTTTTAAAATGAAAATACACGGTGTGGTTTTAAGTGGCTTAAGCCGAGATTAGACTGACAAGGAAAGTCGTGCAAGTTGCATTACATTGCGGCGCTCGATCGACCACAACAAACTCGGTGACTTTACGGCTTCGCAATGTAATGCAACTTGCACGATTTTTCTTGTAAGTCTAAACTCGGCTTTAAAGAACATGTTCTACTTAAGGCGTAGTCAGCAATTATATGATTACCAAAGAGTGTAGCACTAATTAATGATAGTTTAAATTGTCAGTACCTATTGGAAAATAGGCCAGGATATGGGTGTTGTTTGGATTTCTAATTTATTTATTGCCAAGAAACTATTACTCAGCACCTTATTATCATAAACAATGCACGGGGTATTTCCTCATTGCGAGGCAAACTGTTAAATTATTACGTACAGTAATTTATTGTTCAATTTATAATAATGTCAATATGGATTTAGGATTAATTCAATATATTCCTTATTGGAGTAAAGTGGTATGATAAATTAGTTTCACTTTCTTGATAAAATAATAGTCTGGCTACTATCGGTAGTTTCTGGTCCTAATGTTCTAATTTTTTGAATTTAAGTTGCATTTAATTGAAATTATAGTAACATCATTGATTATTTAGAAAAGTTAAAAATAAACATAATCTAACCTACCTATTTAAAACACTCCTCGTATTTTTTTCGAAACATTCCACGTTTCAGTTGTAGAAAATATACTAATTCATTCAACGAAAGGAACAAATAAAAATAAAACTTTTAAAATTAAGTAACATTTCTTAGACGATTGATGTCAAATATAATTATTTACAGACTTAGGTACTACCTTGTCGCTGACACTGATTTGAAATTGACATGATGGAACTTTTGTATAAAATTGACAGAAGGCATACAGTGACGAGGTACTTAAGTGTAAATATATCTTTGACTGTACATCTTATCAGCTTGTCAGTCTCTCAAAGGGCCGGCAACACGCCTTTGATACCCTCCGTGTTGCGGGTGTTCATGGACGGCGGTGATTGAACCGCATGCTCGTTTACCCCCTCTTACGTATATCAAAAAAACAACCTTTTTTATGTAATAGCGGACAAAAGAGCAGACGGTTCACCTAATGTTAAGTGATTACCGTCGCCCATATACATCCGCAGCACCATCAGAACTGCAGATGCGTTGTCGGCCTTGCAAGAAATGGTACACTAGCTTTTTTAAGGTAGCCATATCGTAGTGAGTTGGAAAAGCCTTGGCTGCCAAAATGTTCCATAAATTATCTTTAGCATAAAATCAACTTACTAGGTATACTTAATTATTGTCATCACTTAATTGACGTAAGACAACCTAACCAAACCAACAAAAAAAAAACGCATTCAAATCGGTTCACCCGTTCATGAGCTACGGTGCCACAGACAGACACACAGACACACATAGCGGTCAAACTTATAACACCCCTCTTTTTGCGTCGGGGGTTAAAAAGTTGGAAAACCCCCGACATTGTCACTTCAAAGTTCAATATCTCAAATACGGCTGAACCGATTTTGATAAAACATGTTTAAGAACCATTGATAGAAAACTTGCATTCAAATAAAAAAACCAGATTCAAATCGGTCCACCCGTTTAAGAGCTAGGTTTCCACAGACAGACACACATAGCGGTCAAACTTATAACACCCCTCTTTTTGCGTCGAGGGTAAAAAAAAACAGTAGGAATCATTACAGCGCCACACCACTGATATCTACATGGAGTATATACTTAAACAATATTTATGCAAGCTCCCACGCTGTATGGAAGCCGGGCGAGCATAAAACATTTGTGTATAACTAATGCTTGCAATCCAAACCGGCGTGGTTGGCGATTAATAATACCAGCGCACGTGCGTGTCTCTTACCGTGCCACCGAGACTTTCCCAGTAAAGCTTACTGGCGTACCCAAAGACATCCGTTAAATATAAAGCTCGGTTTAGATCAGCAAGAAATATCGTGCAAGTAGCATTACATTGCCGCGTTTGATTGACTTCTTCAAACTCGTTCCCTTTCATCATGTCAGCCGAAAGACGTCCACTGCTGGACATAGGCCTCCCCCAAGGCTCTCCACTTAGACCGGTCTTGTGCTTTCCGCATCCACCGCGATCCCACGATCTTGTTGGAGGCCTACCGACAGCTCGTCTCCCGGTCCGCGGACGCTATTCGAGAACCTTCTGACCCCATCCCCGTTGCCTTTACGGCCTCGTAATGATTAACTTGCACCATTTTTCGTGCAAGTTTAAACTGGGCTTAATGTGGGGTTTTTTTCAGCTCTGAAAAAGTTCTAATTTACTATCAATAAGTATTAAAGTTTTAAAAACTTTGTACTATGCAGAAAGTTACGACATTTCAATTTTTTTTTTTGCAATTTGGAAGTTTTATTTGTCAGTACGGATCACGAATCAAGTCATCATCATCATCCCAGCCTATATACGTCTCACTGCTCGACACAGAGAATAAGAGGGCCTGGGCCGTAGTTCCCACGAGGGCCCAGTGCGGATTGAGAACTTCACACACACCATTGAATTGCTGCGCAGGTTGTGCAGGTTTCCTCACGATGTTTTTCTTCACGAAAGCTCGTGATTAATTGCAAATTAAATTTCGCACATGAATTTCGAAAAACTCAGAGGTGCGAGCTGGGGTTTGAACCCACGATCCACTGCTTGAGAGGCTACAGGGCAAACCACTAGGCCACCACGGCTCTCGAACACGAACCAAGTACTTACAAGTTTTTTTTAAATTTATGTATGCAGTTTTTCTTGTCACTAAAATCGATGACATGGTTCAGAAATAGAAATATTTATTGCATAAACTGTGAGGAGTGTACAAAGTCGACATGCAGTACAAAGTAAGTATCAACAGTTACCCGTTTCGGGCGTACAATATGTTCAGATAGATTTATAAATAACTTAAACTACACATAATAGTGACAATTTCACGCAGGGAAAACAATATTATAGCAAATATATCATCATAAATTCATAATTAAGCATCTCTGAAGAACTCATTTAAATTGTAAAATACCCTATCTATATATAACGTTTCAAACTTTCGTGATTCTCACTCATAGTCAAAATACCATAAACGAGGTAAATATTACTCGTGTAAAAATAGCGTGATAAGTCCCGTCTATGGTATTTGACCCTATCTATATATCAGCCACTTTTTAAGCACGGCTTAAAAGAAAAGAAAAGATCTTAGTATGTTTTATAGTTTCCGACTTGCCCATACTGACCGATCTAAATGTGCCACCCTGTATAATTTTCAACTTTTAAACCAAGTTTAAAATACCCGCAGCGTGCAAGTGTTTCTGCCATTGCTATTCAGTGAACCGATCCCTCAGGCTGTATGATCGGGAATAATGAAAATACTATCGCTGCCACGCCTGCGCGAGGCTGTGTGGCCGTATGGTAATGATGTGTTAATAAAACACATACCTTCGAGGGAAAGGGTGGTTACTACGAGAGGTACCTACGCTTACTACCCAGCCTATCAATATCTACCTATGTATGAGCGTTTGGGCTGAAATCTCCACACAGGATTAATTGTCTTCTTCTTTAGGTGCCATCTCCTATGGGCGATCCTTATCTTCGCCACAGTAGCTCGGAACAGGGAGCTTGTGCTAAGGTTGAACCATGTCCGGAAACATTCAAGCCATGAACTACGCCTTCTTTCGGGAGGTCGCTTGCCCTGGATTTTCCTTTGCATGACGGGATAAATGCGGATTGCGTACTTCGTACAGACCATTGAATACCTTTGTAGTGGTTTGCAGAATTGATTACGATATTTTACGTCTAGGTAAAACACGTATGATCCCTCTATGCCCTTAGTTAGGTAAAACTTTAAAAGTTTTCTTGAATGAAACCCAAGATCTTTTCTTGAGAGGGCATAACCATTATGCTCGTTGTACGTATCTAGTAGTGGTACCTGTCTCATTTTAATTGTAAAATGATTATTAATAGTAATTATTTCTTACAAAATTTCAGTCAGTTTTTATCCGTTTTCTACTGTTTTGTATCGTACTCTTACAATATGGCATACTGTCCCAATTTTCCATTTAGCTAAATTTTACAAGCTAGCTGAAGAAGCTACCGTGAGAAACAATATCAAACCACCCACAAATCTTAACCGTATTTAAGTCAGTAAGTAAATAACAGTTATAAATAAATACGCGACTTGACTTTCATCATAAACCTGTCCAAAAAGGCAACCTATACCGACAGTAAATCAAACGATAATCGATAAAATATAGACTGGAGATATAAAAGAGCAAAGTTTTATGGTTCTAAAACGCTACTAATGATGATCATCGGTTGGGTCGCTCATCAATTATTTTGGAACTATGAGCTCTGCTTATTACGTGTGAAGTTTGTAAAGTGGCAACGAGCTTCAAATTATTTAGTAGGTAGTAGGATTTTCATGATAAAATCATCGTCTCTGGCTGTTTATAGATACAAGGTGGGACATTTAGATCGACCAGTCAAGCTTCTTGTAACTATAAGATATTTTACGAAGCTAAACAAGTTATAATTTACAAGCGGTAGTAAGGTGGTAGTGTTTGTTTAACCGTATTTATTGAAAATATACTACAACTTGTAAATTGTTATTAGAAACTTCGTGAAATGGGGCACTGTTCTGTACGATCCATTTCATCGATTTTAGTAACAAAGAAAAGTTTGCAGCGGCGGGCGAGAGGCTGCTGAGGCTACAGACGTTATAAGTATATAACTAGTGCGTGTTAACTGTATCACAAGGTAATCTGTGTCGCTACGTACCGGGTGTGGCCTGTAATACAAGCAAAAAATTTAAAACCCTGATCGTCCTCGTGAAACTAAACAACATTAGTTCAGCAACCTTAAAAATAATGGAGTATTTTAATTTTCCTTTTTTCATACAAATTAAATACTGGTATCAATGTACGCCATCCTAGAACACAACTGACGTCGCCTGTCACGCTACAAACATCAAACATTTTGCTTTACATTGCTTCTTTCAATAAATTTAAAAGTGTAATAAAAATTAAAAAACTAATTATTTTTAAAAGTCGCTGAACTAATGTTGTTCAGTTTGAGGAGTATGATCTATGTTTTAATTATTTTCTCATATTACAGACCACACCCGGTATATTAATTATGTCAGATGAGAGTACGTGTCAATATGAGGTTAATTAAAGTTTACAGTTATGCTAACTTGCCAACGCAAATTCCATCCAAGCGCATAAAATGAGCTATTTTACCCGCAACTTTCATATAGCCACCCGAGCCAGTACGGCGAGGGTGGATAGACACGTCGAGGGGAAAATGAGTTTAATGCTCGAGCTTTACGCTCTGCTTTTCACTTCGATTGAGAGGAAATTAAATAGCAACAGTGGAAACAATTGTTCACTTACTGGGTACCTTCTATTTATTATGCATTTCTATAATTATAATGTTTAGTTTTATTTATTTATTTTGTTTGATTTTTAGTCTTATATAAATTAAAAATTATTACAAAAAAAACCTTTTGGATTTTTTTTTGTTTGTAGCTGTTGAACCATGATTGCCTTGGTCTTAAACGAAGATTTTACTTTATGCACTAGAGCATAAAAAGTCATTTTATGTCGTCTAGGTCCAGCATAAATACGAAGTTTAGCAGCATGAGAAGTGCTCTCGTCGTTTGCTATGAAGTCCACCATGAAACCGCATTAACTCTTACTGCAATAAAGACGGATGCGGCAATCGAAAATGAACTAAAAGATCTAACTTAGTAAGTAGGTACACATAAATCAGATGTTTCCATTAATATAATCACCAGTGTACCCTCTCAGGCGCAAGTGCGAACAAGCTAATAATACTAATAAAGCCGGGGCCATCTGATAAAGGCGATTATGAATGGATTTTATTACCCACAAGGAAATAATTACTTACTGGACGATTCACAGAGCGCGAGCTAAAACGCTCTTTCAATTACTTGTAAAAACTTGAATGTAAGTATGTTTATAGGTGCCGCGTGTTTTGAACGTGCGTTACGTGCATAAAGAAGCTTTTACAATGATGTTAGGTTTGAAATAAGTGGATGATGTGCACGGTATACTCGTATAACCTAGGGATTTTTAGGGCTAGAAGGCTGTTACTGAAACAGTAACATTACACCTTTGGCTTTATCTGCACTTTTTATCAGGTAAGATAAGGTTCAATCACGGGTCAGTTTTAAGTAAAACAAAGATGTATACCTATTTTTGACCGACAATCACCCGGAATTAAGAACCAGCTAGCTTTTCGGTCATAAAACTTCTTTCACGTATAGCAAATCTCGATGTACAGAAATAGATTTAAGCATCTGGTAGTATGGTGAAAGGTTTTGGTGCACTGAAGATGAGCTCTGATTGAGTTCGAAACGCGTCAGTGTAGTGTGGTAGTGGTGATAGTTGGGTTTATGTGATTTGTATGTGTTCTTACAGTGTGGAGGTGGAGGAACTGCATGAACACATATTTCTTGCATAAACGTAGCTGTCATAAGGTCGCGGGTGAGCAAAATAATTGTTTTAGTTCATTGACGATTCGCAATTAAAAAAAAAAAGTTCGTTCATAATAATATGAAACAGTTGGGAAATTAATAATTTGGGGGAAAAATCGGCGAAAATTTAGAGTACTCGTAATCACACAGTAACATAGATGTCGCTAGTGCTGCTGCTTAAGTAGCATAGTAGAATTAAGCAACCTGAGATATGTATGCATAGGAAAAAGTCGTGTCTAGATTCCTGTCCAGCAGTGATGTAGGGGTTATAGCACGCAGCACGGATTGCTGAGGACCTGGGTTCGATTCCCAGTGCTGGTCTCTTTTTCTGGTTTTTTTCTGTGCATCCATGTCTCAGTTTGTATTTTCGATACTCGTAATCACACAGTAGTTTGAATTTACGCAGTCAGTTGAAGCGTCCATCAGCTGACCTCTTATACGAGCACTTCATATTCACTTAGATGATTTTGAAAGTGAACTCGTTAATTATGTTCTCATCAATTTCGTATATAATATTTCAAAATTGAACTCTCACATCGGTTAGGTCACGTGTTCTAATACACTGATTATTAAGTGAGTTAAAGCGTTTTATCGACTAGTTAATTGTGGGTTCCGTAGTAAGCACGTATGAGGGAGGCCTATATACAAGAGTGGACGTCCTACGGCTCAAATGACGGTCATGCTTAAGAACGTGATGGCACCGGTCATGGAGAAGAACCAATACCGGTGGTAGATTTTTTTTGTCATTCATAAGTGCTTGTTATAGCC
This sequence comes from Choristoneura fumiferana, assembly GCF_025370935.1. Lineage (NCBI taxonomy): Eukaryota > Metazoa > Arthropoda > Insecta > Lepidoptera > Tortricidae > Choristoneura > Choristoneura fumiferana. The sequence goes on from NC_133491.1 coordinate 9,828,930, forward strand.
TAAATTGAATAAAGATATTTTGACTTTGACTTTGAATATGGACTTTTTCCGTTACCTAACCCAAATTTTAAGAAACGGATCCTAATTTTTTTAAACTAACTAACACTAGATAACTGATGATCGTCTAGTAAAGTTCATAATTGGCTATAAGGCATTGAATACTTGTTGTCCATTACTGGGTACTATACTTTGCTTAATATGACCATAAGTATACCTTAGGTGTTAATAGTTAACTTTAAAAGCATAATATATTATACGGCTAACTCCATAATAGTTTTATTCTAACCATAGAGGAAAGGGCGTTGAATACCCCCCAAAAAACATTGAACCCCTTGGTTAGGTACCATGCTGGGCTGTTACGGACCCCTAATAAGTATCATTGACGATTCCTGGACTAGCTCTATTAATTAACTTTCGAATTGATTGCAACTTTTTAATTATTACTTTTTAATTACGGATATGTATTTAGCTGTCAAGTTAAAGTACCTAAAAGCAATAAGATGGAAAGGTTATGATTTCAATCATCGCAAAAAACTGAAGATTAATCTGTCAAACACTAGAATTAGGTACACTTGCGTAAGCGTAACTTTTAAAATGTAACAGTTATTTTGGCAGTTTTCAAATTGGCATAATTATAAATGTTACGCTCAGTTAGTTCTTAGTTAAGCGTTGTATGTTGTATTGAATTATACCTACAATTAAAGTCTCAACAAATATTACGGCTTCAATAACTAGCTTAAAATTTGATACCTCGACATATTTGTAGGTAAAAAAGAATATAACTTCCAAAAGTGCCTTAACAGGTACACTAACGAATTTTCATCAAACAAATTAATGACCATTTAAATAGGCGGTTAGATATCATTAGTTATGTACAATTTCATTATGAACACTAGAACTGCGCTGAGCGAGGATGGTGAATGAAGTGTTTCTATTAGTTCGTGCCAAAGAAATTCGCATCCTTGCACATCTCTGGTGGAAACATAGTTTAAAAGTTCGTTTTTCCGCGAAACATTAGTAATAACGTTGCGTTAGCGACCGGATAACTAAGTGGTTAGAAAAACTGACTATGAAGCTTCAGGTTCCGGATTCGGATTGGTTTTTGGAGTCTTTTTGTATTTGTTATTTCAACTCCAAATTTGTTACTGTTACAGTCATCCCGTGAAATCCAACGAAAATACAAACTGCCCCGATCGGAGATCGAATCCGGGACGAAAATACAAACTGATACAGTTACCCAGAAAAAGAGACCAGAACTGGGAATCGAACCCAGTACCACTAGCATAAGTTTACAGTGACCGTACTCGATAGCGACGGCGTAAATTATTTGTATGGAGAATTGTACAGCGCCCCTACAAATAATTTACGCCGTCGCTATCGAGTACGGTCACTGTAAACTCATGGTAGTGGTACAGGTCCTCAGCATTCCGTACTTAAGTGCCAAAGAAAAAGTAGGCTGAAATGTATGGTGCATGGGAGAAATTTGTGTCTAGACTCCTGTCCAGTGGTAGTGTAGGGGTATGGCACGCAGCACGGAATGCTGAGGACCTAGGTTCGATTCCCAGCGTTGGTCTCTTTTTCTGGGTATCTTCTGTCCATGTTTCAGTTTGTATTTTCGTCCCGGATTCGATGCCTGGTCGGGGCATATATTTGTATGAACAATACAGATGTTTGTTGGATGCTTAATATGTATTTATTTATATATAAGTAGGTACGATTATTCGTTTTGTACCCACAGTTCGAGCTTTGCTTGGTTTGGGACTAGGTCAATTGGTGTCAATTGTATTGTCCCATTTATTTGATACTAGCTGTTGCACGCGGCTTCGATCCCGTTTCTTTTTTTATTTTGTTTCACACAAATCTTGTCCTGACGACGAACACAAAAAAAAGGATTACCCAATTTGGTGCCGTAATTCGGAACCTATGCGCTTACGTACATTTCCGTGATTCATTTTTATTTATATATAGATAGATATATTGCAGGTGGTAGGCCCTTGTGCAAGGTCCGCCCGGATTGCTACACCATCTTGCTCGCTAATCCTGCCGTGAAGCAGCAGTGCTTGCACTGTTGTGTTTCGGCGTGGAGTAAGACAGCCGGTGAAATTACTGGCACTTGAGGTATCCCATCTTAGGCCTCTAGGTTGGCAACGCATCTGCAGATGTTTATGGGCGGTGGTGATCTCTTACCATCAGGAGACCCACTTGCTCGTTTGCCATCCAGTCGAATAAAAAAAAAAATGACACACCTTCTGGTCCCCAAAGCGCATCTGCCGCCTCGCATTCCGTGCCACGTTCATGCGGCACAGGAACACGCGGTCTTCGCCGTCGGCCGGCGCACGCGCAAGCTCGCCGCGCACCGCCTGCTGGTCCTGTTTGTCGATCACGTCGTAGACGCTGTCGCCGTGGATTAACAGGTCTTCCTGTGGGATAAGGGTGTTCTTGAAAAAATAATATGAACTTAGATTGCAAAATAAACTAAAACTAGATTTAAATTTAAATTAAACTAAAACTACAATACTTAATTCTAAAAACTGGCCAAGAGCGTGTCGAACACGCCCAAAATAGGGTTCCGTAGCCATTACAAAAAAACAAGTATCTTCACGGTACATATGTCCTTTTGATGAGAAGCGCAGTTTTTCGGCAACAACTCAAAAACGGTACCTATACCCGATCATGTTGAAACCAATTTTCGTTGAAAGTATTTATTAAAGCGTTACCTTTCCATTTTTTTTCTGCATATTTCGAACAAACAGTTTACAAAATAGAAAGGGGGGCACAACTTTCGCCACTTTTGGAGCGATTATTACCGGAAATCTTCACTTAATCAAAAATTTGTTTAAGAAACCTTAATATCTTTTCAAAAGAGCTGTCGAACTGCGTGCCACATGTTGGTGCGTGTTAAAAATATTTTTTTTTCAATTTCTGTTACGTGTGTGGAGTGCCCCCCCTATAAATATTTATTTTTGTAATTTAACTATAAAACTAAATAGCGGCTTTTACAAGACATCTGTACTCCGAATTTCATTGATATACATCTTGTAGTTTTCGAGTAGCATGCCTGTGATATACGGACGGACTTGACGAAACTATAAGGGTTCCGTTTTTGCCATTTTGGCTCCGGTACCCTAAAAATGGCCCCTGCGGCATGGTACCAAGGATGCTTGATGTGAACTCACATGTTCACGTGCAAATGCCACTGGTAGATGCGTCTTAATATTGGGAGTTCATCAGAGGTAATTCATGGTCTATCCCGAAGAAAATATGTATAATATTGGGGGTTGACAATTTTTGACTTTACATTTAATTTATCCAAAAACTTAAGTGGTTAAAGTGACAAACCCCCGACATTGTCATTTCACAGTAGAATATCCCAAAAACCGAACTGATATTAATAAAACAGCCAAGAATCACCGCAAGGAAGCTAAAAAAACCGTCGAAATCGGCGTATTCGTTTTTTTTTATTTGACTGGATGGCAAACGAGCAAGTGTGTCTCCTGATGTTAAGAGATCACCACCGCCCGTAAACATCTGCAACACCAGGGTATTGCAGATGCGTTGCCAACCTAGAGGCCTAAGATGGGATACCTCAAGTGCCAGTAATTTCACCGGCTGTCTTACTCTCCACTCCGAAACACAACAGTGCAAGCACTGCTGCTTCACGGCAAGATTAGCGAGCAAGATGGTGGGAGCAATCCAGGTGGACCTTGGACAAGGTCCTACCACCTGCAAACACCTGCTGCTGTTTGTGAGCTATGATGCCACAGACAGACAGACAGATAGACAGGGAGACCGTCAGACATTGGTGACAAACTCATAACACCCCTATTTTTTAATCGGGGCTTAAAAATGGAAAGAATGTGATTGACTTTATTGGCTACCTGCAACGCGACGGCTAGGTTCCATCCATCCTACTCGTACACTAAACAAAAGAAATGCCTCGCGTAGAAGTGTAATTGCGGAACCCGCGTCGCCGCAGAGTTAGTTAAACGCTTTTATTTTTAAACAGCCGTATACTTAGCGGAGATTGCGTCGACATTTTCATCAGGGAGCGACCGCAAGGTATTATTTTAATCACCGCCTCGGCACCTTTGTACCGTTGCGTCTCGTCTAGACCGGAGTTTTGCTAGGAATATGGAAACATTCGGGCTTTAAGTCGGAGCGTTTTGAAGCAAGCCGTCTTCGTTGTCGAAGTCAAATCATCCGGCAGTTTCGGAACTATCCGATGTGCTTAGTGTAGCCAACCTTTGCTTATATCGGTGATAGTTGGTAATTCGGTGATACTGCGTTATAACCCTACATGGACCTCATAATGGTGTAATAGGTACAAGCAATTAAATCGCTGTCAACCCGATTGCAAGCATAAAACTAACAGCTGCCATCGATTTTATATAGCTTGCATTACCTCGGTGGAATCTGTGGATGATATATAAAGTAATATCACCGAATTACCAAGTATCCGATAAGTACCGAGTTTAATAAGTAGTAAGTTCTTTTGCTATAGTATATAACTAGGTACCTACTTGGCAATAAACGCATTTTCTTTCTTTCTATCAAAGTATCGCCGATAAGATAAGGTTTGCTCTGATTGTTTTTTTACCAAATTACTATAATAAGAATAAATGACTAAAATATGGAATATTATTCTTATTTTTATTAAAGAAAGAAAGTAATTAACAGAAGAGAAAAAGTATTAATCAAATATTCAGTCAGGTATTCTTTACGTAATAAAATGTTATGAGGTACAAAGACATTTATAGAACGCGGGTTTAATAACAAACATATTTTTACATTAATTTTAGACTCTTCAATACCACCTGATTTAAAACTAACATTAAACAAACTGAATACTTATTTAAAATTAAAGAGTTGCTAGAGTAAACAATAATTATTTTCTAGCCCTGCTCGACTTCTGTGACCCGGGCTCAGGTCAAATATAAATTATACAATTTGTTTCCTCTCCGAGTAAACTTTCAATTAAAGTGCGACAGCTTAAATAACTTTAATTAAATTATAGCGGAGCAAGTGAAAGAAAATTTTCTCTAGATTGCCAGCATTGTGTTTTATTTCAGGGTTGTACCGAATCAGGTTGTACCAAATAATTATAAAAAATTATAGCTTATTTTTCACATTGCGAGATTCGATAATATTTACGTAAAATATGATATTGCGTGCATTCTGGTAGTACTCTGTGAAGGCGTCATCCATAGAAAAAATACGAACCTACTGACAAACAAAAAATTTCTTCAAGAAGGCTTGTTTTTTGATGTTAAAAATATTGACCTACCTGACTGAAGTACCTTAAATAACAATAATGAGTGTGAATAAATATGTATGCCCGGATAATTGACCAAAAACCAAAAACTAGAGCTTAACGCAGTAAAAAATCGTAAAGGTTCTTAATTTATGGCATGTTTTAATGTCCGTAACTAAAGCGTTTTCAATTCACACAATTTAGCAAAAGGTGTACAAAAACATGGTGTATCAGCCCAATCTACCAATACCGAATTTTGCTTTTGATTAATACGTGATTACATGTTTTTTCCACATATTAATGGCAACCCTGGCGGGGTCGCGCTCGCCCCGCCCACCTGTCGCGCGCCCTGCGCGTTAAGACATAATTGTGCACAAGCGCGGCCCACGCGCTGTATGGGGGGCGATGGCGACGGGGGAAACATGAGGGTTGCTTGACGTAAGGATTGTTTGAGGAGTTTTTAATGGTATTTGTTTTAAACTAGCATAATGTGCAGAAAAGTGGGTAAGAGTTGTGTAAGGTTTTACTTGTGATATTTAACTACAGTAAAAATTAAGAGCTTATCTATGGTGTTGCAATTGGTGGAGGCAAACATCAAATCTGCCCTCTTATGACAAAAGGCGATATCTCAAAAAAAAATGTCTTTTGAGTTATTTTTAGTTAGCTGCCATTGTGTACCATAAGACATTCCGCGTCAGATGGTATAAATAAATAACCCGTAAAAGTTTTTTTATTGATATACCACCTTTTGTCTTATGAGGGCAGATAAAATTTTAAATTCAGTCAGTTAAACCAAACTTGTTTAAAAAAATTGTTAGCTTAATTTTCATTTCATAAAGGCATTTCTTTTTTGATTTCATGGTACATACATATTACTTTACGCATTGAGAAAAAAAATGAAGTGACTTAAGTTATCACAATAAGTACATATTCCGTAGCACAAGCATCGCTTATTTTGAGACTAAATCAATTGACAGTAAAATGTCTCATACCTAATATATTATTTATCATAGCATATTTTCCAAACAAAAGTATAAGCTTTGTATTATTCATTCTGCACTTATGACAGAGCATGTCCTGAATTAAGATACACAAGGTTTCACAGACTAAAAGTATATGCAAGTTAACGTATAATTATAGAAATAATAATGAAACGAAACCCCTCATTCTTCCTTGAAACCTTCAGACCACCAACACCGGTTCTAACCTCCTTACAGCATAATGCACTAAGTGAAAATAATTTAATTGTGTACAAATAAACTAATTCTTGTGGGCGGATCTGCCTCAGGCTGGAGATGGGCCTACATGTGAACAATGCAATTTATGCACACTAGAGAACCGCAATATGCACTACGATATATGCAGCTTATAGTTGCTTAATTACGGGCTAAGATTTTTATGAACATGTTCAGTACCTAAGTTACCTACCTCTACAATCGTTCGTGTACAGTGTCTAATAATAATACACTGGATTCGAACGTAAGATACGTATGTATCTAATTTTTTAAAAATAAGTACTAGCGGTCGAATGCTTTAGCTTGTAGGTATCATCAGACAAGAATGTGGTCTATCACATAAAGTTGATAATCGTTTGCATGTCATAAAACAATAGGGTAGACCGGGGACAATAGAAACACGTCATGACTGAAACAAGTCAAATTTCTCGAAAACTATAATACCTACGGGTATGACGCAACACTCAGAACACGCGGTCAGCCACGGCTGAATCCCCAAACAATAGCGCTCGAGCGACCGAGCGGCGTGGACTTGTCGAGGAGCCATCGAAATATACGTGTCTGTCAACTTGAAAGTTTGACTTTAGCGACTTATTCATTTGATACGAACTTGTTTAAAAATTGATAAAGCACTTATTTGGCTGATGCTACATATCATTTTACATTTCTTTAAAATATGGCCAGGGATCTAACACCTATGGAGATAACTACCTAACTATACTTACAATTTAACCTTGTGTTTGTGATAAAAAATTGTAGATACTTAACAAAACGAAAATTTACAATTATGCTTGCTGCTGGTGGATTGAAATTTATATGTGAAGTGAAATTCATTTTTATCCTGTCTAGGAAGATTCATTTTTATCTTAATATATGTGAATTTGGCAGTTTAGCATAAATAATATTTCATTCAGCAGTAGTCTAACATTTTCAGGCGTATAAAACTATCCCTGAAACGAGTTAACTCTGCAAAACAAGTAGGTAATTCCAAATACTTCATACTTAAATAAAACCAAGTTAAAGTACAGTTTTTCGCTCGCGCAAACTTACAAGTACTAAGTCAGTGTGGTCCGTTCATTAAATATTAAACACAGATTCTGTTTGTTTCATAACGCTAATACACCGCGGAGGGCCTATTGAATTTATCTCTGTATCTTTGAAATTATTTTCTGCTTTCACCGCACTTCGGGTTTCGTTGTTTCCATTGATTCCAGCAATGGACGGGTCCCGTTAGTTAGCATTTAGATTGGCCCGTGATACGGCAAATGATCGATCCAGTTATATTTGATTGTGAGATTTTTGGATTTGATCTTGTAATGCATATTCTATTATTGTGATTTATGCCGTTATTTGTATCTTCTTCATATTATAACAGGGCATAGGAGATTGTTTAATGTTAATGTTTCTATTTGGACCTAGAAAGCTGAAAATTTGCACAGAGGTTTACTTTACGATCTTCTTCGTCCGTGCCTTCTCCCATCTTTTGGTGGGGTCGGCCCTCCTTGTTTTTAGGCGCTAGGAGCGCTGTCCTGGGTTTTTAGTGTAACCAGCTGTGCCCGTTTCACGTCTTTGGTAACGGTTGTCAACCACGTGACCAATGGCCGCTCTCTGCCCTTTTTCTTCTCGAGAATGTCCAAGGCTTTTCTAACAGCGTAATATTATGTCTATGATAATATGATCTATCTTGATGTAGACAAGGGATGAGGATGGATTTTGCAAAATCACCACAAGACGGGGATTAAAGTAAAAGCGAAGCTGCAGCAGTAAGCAGTAATGGTTTACGTACGGCTAAAAAAGACACCGTATTCCATACCAAGCTCGATTTTAGAATAGATCGGACAAATTTTCCCTTGGACATCGTAAAAGGTGACCAAAAATTTGATGTGTGAGTGGGTAACAGTGCTCTCTGTTAATTAACAACTCTGGTCTCCAGTATTGCAATACTGCAATAGTGTATTGTAACACACTGTTTCCAAGAAAGTCGTCACGAAGGTTCAAAATAAGCCACAAACCCTCAAACGACGATCACGTCAAGCGTGTAGCGTTTTAGCAATATTGAAATAGGGCCCATATTGGCTCGCATACTTATCTCTTGCTCGCTAAAAACAGCAGTGCTTGCACTGTTGTGTTTCGGCGTCAGCCGGTGAAATTACTGGCACTTGAGGTATCCTATCTTAGGCCTCTACAGCGCATCTGCAATTGGTGTTGCAGGTGTCTATGATCTCTTACCATCAGGAGACCCACTTGCTCGTTTGCCATCCAAAATAAAGAAAGTCTGAATGTAATGTTAGTCATAACTCTTTTTTCTCTGAATCCTATAATTAATCGGAATTGTTACAAAACAAACCTAAAGCTAACCCTTAGTATTCAATAGGATGACCATTTAAAAACTAAAGAAAATGTTAAGAAAATACAAACTGAAATATAGATGCACAGAAAAACCAGAAAAATAAGACCAGCGCTGGGAATCAAAAATACAAAATACAAAAATATTCCAAAAAACCAATCTTAAAATTTTAAGATTTCAATGGAAAAAAATTATGACAAACAATGATTCGGACAAAAATTACGGTATGACTTGCGAAGAGTATGCGAACTTTGGCGCTCCCATTTAAATAAATAGGTCCCTCGTGTATTCGTAGTTGATGTTGATATACTTTCGAATAGATCCACAAAAAATCTAGAAACTAATAATTATATGCTCTAATGTCCCACGCAAGCTTTTATTCTAACACCCAATTAATCACATCTGATCTACATTCGTAATCCACATTATTATACGCTTCAACAACTAACAAAATGTACGTACAAATATACAAGCCCCCGGATATGTAGATTAATGATGGACAAACGAATACACTGATTATAAATGCGTTATAAATTAGTGTTTGTTTTTATGTTGATTGTAAATATGTTAACACAATATTAATCATTTTAGGCTACATCGCAGACGAATAATAAATGAAGGTGAGTTACTTTATGATGTTTCGACGCTTTATTTATTAATTTGATAGAGCCTAGACTGCCTTTAAATACACTTTTCATTTCTCATGCTCTTAAAACGTTACTTTAGTCGGCATATCAGGGCTAAAGCTCGTCATTAATCTCTAGGGATTAAAGTATATATTATTGTTGTGTTGTGTGTAGTGTGTATTGCTTACCTTAGAAAATCTATATGTATATACCTATGTTTCCTATACTGCTTACTGTAATGGCGTGCAGTAAAGAGTTTTTGTATTGTGTTGTATTGTATTTTTTTTTAAACTACCTACATAAGGAATTAATTAATTTTATTATGCATAAGCCAATCAGTTTTAAAATAGTTTTCAATTTTGAAACTGTTGGCTAAATATGCAAGCATTTAAAGCGTCACTTCATAAACAATAAAAAAAAGAAAAAAACCGCGTAATTTTTTTTTTGCTATTTGAATTTTTAACAGATGTCCATTAGGCGAGGGTACGTTTTAAAAAAATAATATTGTATTTTTTAACAGAACGTATTTTTCCTCGCATTCAAAGTGAAAAATGGAGTGTTTAATGCGAGACTAAACAGCCATAATGACACTCGAACTATAGGCACCCTCGCTGTGCTCGAGTGGCTAAACATCTCGTGTCATTATGGCTTGTTTTAGTCCCTTCTTGATTAATCTACTATAACACACATACAAACTTCTTTCAAGAGCCACATTTTATTAAATAATCCTGAGGCATTATTGTCTCGCACTCGAAATCATAATAATTTTAATCTGTCACGAGGTATAGTATGAGGGTAGAAAGAGATTGTGATTGCGATCGCGAACGCCTTGGCGTTAGTCAATATGGCCACTGTTTTCTTAATTTTGCGGAAAAAGTAATGACAATTATATTTGTTTAGAACTTTTAACAGTAGGTATGTACCTAAGTCCAGTATTGAGATTAAAAATATTCACTTACTGATTTTTGGCAACTTATTCCACATAAGTTTTTGTTTTCAACCCAAGCATAGAAAAGTTTTATAATGCGACATTTTTAGATGAAACTCTATTCCCAATTCCTTCTAAGTACTTAGATAAATCTCTAAGTCTACTGCTTTCGTCATATAATTCTAGCATTGTTTAGGACTGATCGACATTATTAAGCTTGTGATATCATAATTCAACCACCCATTTCAGATTAGCGACTATTTATCAACGCAGAGTGTCGACGGCGATAACAATTGACATTAGGAACAATCGTACATCTCCATGTGAAAAGTCATTTCAGTTCCTTCAGCAAAAGGGCATAGTCACACAATAGCAATGATAAATACCACATTGCCCAAGGCATAAGCTCCGCCGTTTGCGCTATACCAAATTAAAAAGACCCATCTCCCTGTCTTCGGGTTACATGAAACTGGTGCAGTTGTTGCAATCGAACAGGTCTTTTTAGATTGGTCGGCTTTATCACAAAGGTATTAATAGCTAAGTATCAATAAGTCCGGCAAAAACCAGTATCTGCGACTGAAACTAAAATCGAAACCGAATTTCGTTTTCTGTTCCAGTTTTGGCTGGAACCAGGAACGGAACCGAAAGGGCAATACTAGAATAACTTTATTTTTATGTTTGTGTTCAATTTAGATTTTGTAAATATGTATTTGTGTTGAAATTTATAGTTTGGTAGCTCTAAAAAGTGAGTTTATATTCTGCTAGTTGTGACCCGAGAGTATGTCTGCGATTTATGAGTTTTTATTTTCTGGGATTAAAAAGTATCCTTTATTCTTTCCAGCATCTGAAACTATTTTATACTATTTTTTTTAAATCGGTATAGCAGTTTATGCGTAAAAAGGTAACAGACAAATAGAGTTAGTTTTGCATTTATAATAATAACTTGATGTTGCCCGCGACTTCGTATGCGAAGCATTCGCTTAAAGCGCGCCCTCGGGAACAAAATAAATCATTTTTCGGAATAAAAGGTAGGTATGTTATTGTTCATTCTGGTTACTCGCCACTAAAACAACCGATCACAACACGACGCCCATATAATGTTAAAGCAATTTATCTCTCTGATGCTCTCTCTCTCTCTCTCTCTCTCTACCGTTACCGTCACGACACAACACGACAGATAAATGTGAAACGGGCTTAATTAAGATCCATGTACCTACCCAATTTCGGTTCTAGTAAAGCGAAACTAAACTGCAACTCCAATTGAACGCTGATATTGGCCGAAACCGAAACCTATACCGAAAGTGCGGTCAGACACTATCAATAAATCGGCATGGTGGTTAGCGCGACGAAAGGCATTGTCTATGCTCTTCGGCATTATCATTACATTGTTCGGTTCGCATATTGAATTGTGCGTTGCCATTGTCTAGTCCTTCTGCTACGTGTGTGTTCGTTTTAGCACTCTGACTTGCTTTATGGGTGTTAACTTTATGCTAAGTTAATACCTTATCGAGCATTAAGCTGATCGTAAACGCTTAATGTCTAGTTAAGTTTTGATTAAGCTCGCTAACTTTTACACTTTCAATATGTTTCGAAGTACCTAGTATAATTATTTTTTTAATTAAACTGCTAGCTTTTTTTATTTCAATCAAAACTTTAAGACTGTAATCAAACCCAGTCCGATATAACTCTAGACGAATGGCTGAGTTCTAATTAACATGTAACAATAAACTTCAGTATTTTCGATCATATTTCAATAATTTACAAGCTTTCGCTACAGTTACCCGGACCCTCCTCCTCGGCAATTTGCGTTTATAAACGACGTATTAACAAGCTTGCATTGTTTTTAACTAGATATTTGAATTAAGTACTTAATGCCTCTAAAATCTTATCATTAATCTTAATTGTAAAATAACATTAAAATATTGCTCGGAGGTTGGGGTCAGCCCGTTAGAGTTTGATCTTTATTAGTGTATAATTAAAGATGAATATGGCGTTTTCGTAGATAATAATAGTTAGTATCGATCATTACATTACGGGGCTCATAAGAATGGTATCGTGGGAATCCTGCCGTAGCTTGAGTTATGGGACCGCAGAGATGGACTTTCGATAAACATTATCTATCTTACACTATAATTGTTAGAAATGATACAGCCGTGTTGTAATGATTGTGTAAATAATAAAAGTTAGTAATTACGCGTGCTAACATGTTGTACCTTCAGGGTTTGTTTCGTAATATATTGGTGATCTACTTGTTAAAGGCTAATCACTAAGTATGGTGTTAGAGGTATTTTCTGACAGATTACTGGAGTGCATAAAAAGGTACTGGTTTGTAGACATCTTTATAAATAGTTTAACTTATTTGTAAGAGATAAAAAGAGTTTTGTAAACGCTACCAACTCTTGAATACGAATGAAAAGGCTGTAAATCGATAAGTTTTGTTTTTGGACTTAACTCCTTAAGAGTTGATTTTAATGTATAGTCCCCGATATGCAAAAGTGAAATTTGGAAACGTTAAGTCAAACGTTACGTTTTCTGACATCAATGTTCAGCGACACAGTGGAGTAAAGAAAAATAAATCACTGTTCGAATATTAAGTTTATGTTACTCTTAGGTACATGATTATGAAATTATTCAAGTTTGCAACATTGCAATCAGGGTAGCGTACACAAAAAACATCTTTTAACTAAAAAGTTACGCAGTGAAAATGTAAAGTCGAGTAGATTTATTATAGAAAAAACAGGATAAAGGCATGCAAATTTGAACATGCTTACTAAAATAAATCAAATTTAGCTGTGTACCAGCACGGATTAAACTTAAGAAATAGATCGTCCACGTTAAACTGTAATGATTAAGTAAGTCATGCGTGTTGTAGTTGTCGCTGATTCTTCGGAGCTCGCGCATGTATTTCCCCTTTTCTATTTACCAAGCCTGGCCTTAAGAACTCCGTACCGTCATCATTATTAGCCAGAAGACGTCTTCTTACTCAAATATCTCCACTCCATGACTATCAGTTTTGTGCAAACCGAAGTTAACAGCCCCGTGATCTTTACCACAGGCCTTATTGTCTAACTCACTCGACATCACAATCATTTTCACTATTTACTTCTGTCTAGCTTAAAACACTTCGCCTTTCGGTACTTGGTTGCTACCTTAAAAACTACATAATAAATATATTAATATAAGTCACCATCGCTTGACCCCCATTTGCATAAGAAAGAATTAAGAAAACCACAAAGTTGCATTATCACCAGAGCTCTACATGTACATTCGAAAACTGTTAAAAAATTACTATAATCTTTAGTGTAGATTGAAAATACAAGCCATTTGTCTCGTAAGAAAGCATGGGTCCCGGAGTAGTGACGGCAACATAGTGCCAACACTAGACCGGGCTATTAATCACAATTTGAACATATTGACTGCCTATCATTATGTGTACATCTATAGTAGCGCCGGCTCACACGGGCCGGCCGCCAAAATGCACATATAGGGTGATACATATTTAAAAATGTGTTTTTTTCACAAATTAAGTACCTAACAACTCGATTGTAATTGCCTCGCGCTTTCTATAAAAAGTCTCCTTAGTTTGGGTTTTTAACTGAATGTTTTTTGCTGTTATTTAATTATAGTTGACAGTACAAATAGCTTTAGTGATTCTCCATTGAGAAAACATGAACATAAGAAAAGAATACAGAGCTTTTTAAGAATTCGTAAAATTGTCTAGTACAGTGCATACAATATAATGACTCTTCATTGTATGTCACATAGAAAACAATAGGTACTGAAAAACAAGTAGGAAAATATATATGAGGTAAGTAATATATATAATGCCAACGGAAAAAAAGTAAGACATTAATTCCAGCAGGTGGCGCAGTTGTGTTCAAGCACCTAATTTTGTTTTATTTATCTTAAAAATGTTACTAACATCCTTTAAAAAAAGAAGTCTTTTTTGGAAAAGTCTTTTTGTATTTTGAAACATGTTTTAATTTTTTTTTAATGAGATCCATAAAACGCCTGCTTTCTATCAGAAAGTCAATTCCTATTCCACCGAACCGTTCGAGATACCAACTAGTAAATCCCCCACAATTGCAAATAAACCAGCTCAATCCCGAACAAAATTCAATTACAATTAGAAATAATTGAATGGAATTAGAATCAACCTGTGGCTCGTGCGGCGAACAATAAACCGTGGTGATTAATTTACCGGCGCGGGCGACTAACGAGGAACCGTTTGGGGTCAGCGGTATACTTATCGGACCCACCGGGGAGATTGGGGATCTCACCCGATATTGATTTTGACGGTGATGATAAGGGGATCGCGAACTCATTTTGGGTGGGATTTTTGGGAGAATAAATATCTCTTGAGTGCGATAGTCGAGAGTAGAAAAAGAAAAGACGTAAGTAGATACTAAAATTTCTGAGACGAAATTGTTGCTATTTTCGAGTTTTATTTAAGTTAAGAGGAAAGTAGGCATCTCTATTTAGTTTTTGTTTTTTATCTTGTGTTTACTGTAATACATACGTAGACTATCAGACCCATCATCATGTCGTTGCTCGCAGGACTGATGTCCGATGGGGTCAGAAGGTTCTCGAATGGCGTCCGCGGACCGGAAGACGAGCTGTCGGTAGGCCTCCAACAAGATGGAGACGACGTGGTTAAGATCGCGGGATCGCGGTGGATGCGGAAAGCATAAGACGGGAAGGTCTAAATGGAGACCCTTGGGGGAAGCCTATGTCCAGCAGTGGACGTCTTTCAGGTCCATACATAGTGTCAAATTGGTTTAATTAGCTTTTGATTAGCTAGAAAAAAAGGTCTGTGATTAGTAATTAATGTCATAAATAAGTAAACTCTGTGTGTTTGTAAAAACGAGAATAATCATTGGCACTGCTAAATAGATTCTAAAAATTCTTTCTCCGAAAGAATATTATACTATCCCAGATTTAAATAGGCTAATTTTATACCGTCAGTCCAAATATGAGTCACACTCGCGTACTGAGGATTCCGTACCAACATCATGCAACTATTTTAATAACCAGCAATAGCAATAGCAATAGTTGGTTTTGCAGGTGGTAGGACCTTGTGCAAGGTCCGCCCGGATTGCTACCACCATCTTGCTCGCTAATCCTGCCGTGAAGCAGCAGTGCTTGCACTGTTGTGTTTCGGCGTGGAGAGTAAGACAGCCGGTGAAATTACTGGCACTTGAGGTATCCCATCTTAGGCCTCTAGGTTGGCAACGCATCTGCAATACCCCTGGTGTTGCAGATGTTTATGGGCGGTGGTGATCTCTTACCATCAGGAGATCCACTTGCTCGTTTGCCATCCAGTCGAATAAAAAAAAACATAAAAATTGTTTCTTTGTTAGAAAATATTTTTATCTTAATTACCATTGAATGTCCTAAGTATTCAGCAGCGTTATCTGATATGTACAGCAGCTTTCCATTTTGTGTCATCATCATCAGGAAGCCGTTGAGTGCCTGCCAAAGAAAAAATAATGGTACAAGAAAGCGCAGGGAAAAGAAGACAGGTTATTGTGTAAAAATATAAAACCATAGACACAGTGTCGTATAAATTCCGATCGTCTGCACGTGAGTGGCGGTAATCACTAAATAAATGAACAAAAACATCAATGAGTAGAGTCTAGTTGTGTGTCGGAGTTGACGTAAAGCACACACAGTTTTTTATTGTAACATTTTTAATCTTGCGAACCTGCCATATTTCTAACTGCTAAGCGCCATTTTTTTCATGCTCGTATGTCACTGAATTAATTGTAGAGACAGTTATTTTATACTTTAATTTAGTGAGATTATATATTTTTCTAATAGTTTTGATATCTTATTTGATTATTCACAAACAAAATGAGCGTAATTCCGGAGATGTATCTCAGTACATAGCTATCCTTTATCTATCACTTACAAAAAACTGTATTCAAGAATAGAAAACCCTACAAAATAATCCCCGTACAAAACATATAATTTTAAGCCCAGCGCAGTCCATGAAATATCGCGAATAGAGCGCTAATTTCCCTTTAGGAAATGATAACAGAATCGAATACTTTATGTGACAAATACTCGATTGTGGTGTGTTGCGATTTGCTATTTGATTGTGCTTATTTAGTTTATACGCGCCATAAGTTAGTCTGGCTGACAAATAATGGGTTGAGAGCAATTGGCTTTAAAAATTGGATTTATAAATTTGCCCATAGTAATTTTAAAATACAGTAGTTTTAAAATGTTAATGTTTGTATTCACAAAAGAATATCGTAACATTTTTGTGTAAATTACGTACCTTGTTAAAAACAATGAAATGTATTTCGTTGAAATATTTCATCAACAAATATCTTGAAATATGTACTGGGCGTAGTCGTATATTACTTCTAAAAGCATGTTCTAATTTATTTTGTACAAATAAAACGGTTACAAAAACATCGGTTTGTATGAAAAATTGCTTCCAACTTATGATTAAAACCTACCAAATTAAAGATAATAAGAGGGTTCTGTCCACCACTCCCTCTTAATACGTTACGGAGTACGGTTTGTTTCCACTGTCATACTTTTGTCTCTTTTTGTCAAATAGCGATGCGTTTTGGAAAGAAAGTGATGGCGAGAATATCGAAAGCAGTAGGTATAATAAGCATTTTATGAAGCGTGGGAATTTCCAAAATGTAGAAGTTAAGGATAAGCTTTAATTATGGATCAGCTGGCTTTGTAATTAATGTTTTTTTAATTTTTAATATTTTTAAGTTTTGGTTGAAGTGTACTTTAGTGATTTATTTATACTCACCTTTGAAAAGCCGAAATTAGGAGCGGGCGATGGGTGTTGGTTGATGTCAAAGCGCTTGAAAACTGTAACAAATAAAACAAATTCCACTTCAGAAAACTGTAATAAATAAAATAAATAGTTCAAAATAATTCACAAAAATTACATTTAATGATTATAAATCATTATACCAATTAAATAAAATTAAACAAATAAAATAAATTACACTTGAGAAATAAAAAAAAAACCTTCCAAAAGATTTATCTCGGCATTTTTTTGAAGCTCGATCACGGAAATAGCACAATAGTAGATTGTACAAAAAGTGATCATATGAGCCCGAGACGTAGGCGATGGTTGACAATTATGTCGAGGGTAAAATAAATTTTATGAACAGATTAGGTACACACTGCTTTTTACACAGTCAGCAAAAAAAGAAAAAAAAGAAAATAATTTATCTGTACATTTGAAAGCAAAATATGTTTGTAGTTAGTTATACACAACTTCTACGAGTACTAGACTAGTAGAACTAGCTACTTTAAGTACAGCTAAAACGAAAGAAGGTCGTTTGACCGTCTCATTTAATTTTGAACCGGATGTCTAGATAGTTTAAATGTCAACTAGAAACATTAAAACAACAGTTACACTCCTACACAGCTATTGTAAACTGTAATTTAGTGAGAGATCGCACTGAAGCCATAAAACAGCTAATATAGGTGTAATGTGCTGTGACAAGAAGTCATAGCTTTCTGATGCGATGTGAAATGCGATGCGGGACGTTGGAGGCACAGTGGAAGCGAAGATTTATGCAGAATATTGAAAGTTTTTGCTTAAAAATGTATTAAGAAGCTTTATTTGCTGATTTTATCATATGACAGGGGTAAACGAGCAGGCGGGTCTCCTGATGGAAAGCAACCACCGCCTACCATGGTCACCCAGAACATGAGTTGAATGATGGCTGCGTTGTGGTTGTACAGTTTGTGATTGGATAGCCTGATTTGCAAATAACATTCATTTATTTTTTATTCGTATTTCTTATGCAAATACCTGCCCCAACTGGGGAACGAACCCAAGACTTTGTAGTCAGGTCTCTGATCCAGTAGTTATCCGGTCGTCAGTGGACGTCTAGGGCTGGGGCGCGTATCTATTCGCATAATTTTCGCAAGTCATAATGTAATGTTTGTTATAATTTTTGTTACCATGGAAACCGTACCTAATATTTTTAGAAATTATTTAATGGTTTTTTAGAACTCTATCGGTTTGGTTAGGTTCCAATTACGAACAATTAATGGATTTAGAGAAAAAAAATGATGACAAACAATACTAATATGACTATGATTATGACTTTCAACAATTATACTTCGTTTTTTTGCATCAGAAAAAGGGTAAATAGTCTTGAAGAGTCTTTTTATTGAAAAACGTTTTATAAAAAGCAGTAACTATTACTTATGATACCCAAAAAATGTGAATGATATATATCCTTGCTAATTGTTACATATTTGCTGTGACATATTTTTCAAAAGTGTTTATCAATAAAAAAGCACGTCAAGATCGCTTACCTTCTTTCTAATGCTAAAAAAACAAAGTATAAGCAAGCCGATTATGAACCCACCCCTACGGCTGATATTATGACGATGGCGATATTAATTGCAAAGCCCAGTTTGGACTTGCAAGAAAAATCGTGCAAGTTGCATTACACTGCGGCGCTCGATTGGCCACTACAAACTCGTCAGCTTTACGGCCTCTCAATGTAATGCAACTTGCACGAATTTTCTTGCAATTCTAAACCGGGCTTAATGCCTGCAGTGCGCTACCAGCACACGGTCGGAATCCGAACAATCGATGATTTGGAGCGGCCTACTCGCGCGATGCATATCTCGCGGCTGCATTACGTTCTTGCTCAATGCTATGTGGCGCTGAGGCAATAGATATAGTTCAATCTTTAGGGCAAGGCCTTAAGTCTTATTAAAAGTAGAGAACTATATCCGCTGTCACTTTGCGCTCCACCTTTTACCACTATCCCATATCTCTATTAAGCTCGAAAATTGTAGTTCCAATTTTTATATTTATTTTTGCGGTTTTTTCGTTAGGTGTTTTTTTTACTATTACCTGCGATTTAGTCTGCAAAGAAGTTATTTCTCGCTATCGCGCGGTAACTATGCAATTTTCTGGTTTAAAAATGATATTATGTTAACACATCCAGATTAAAAAATACTGGCGACCCACCTCGGCTTGTTCGGGAACAAATTTCAAAAAAAGGTCTCTAATCAAAGGCGCTTCATATTTTTCAGCTTCATTTCCCAAAAACTACACCCACTCGAAGCTGGGGCGCGTCGCTAGGCTTAGTATAGGTATGTAGGTATTATACCTGCATGACGGAAGAAGACTTTATTTTATATTATGTAAAGATATTTTATATTATGTATATGCGTATCCCATTGAGGCGTTGTGTGATATGGTCTAATAGTTTACAGTTAAAAACGACCCTTCATATATTATTCTTCCATACCTAACTAGATTTGACAAAGAATTTAGATAAATTTGAACAAACAAATAAAAAATCTTGCTTGTGTCCTATTACATTGAAACCGTTCCATTAATCAAAACAAAATCTGCATCGCAATCACTAATCGCCATATGTCAAAACAATTAGCTAGCGCCCGCGGCTAAACACCCAAAACCGCACTTATGCGACAATCGATTAATTAATCGAATCGACCAATCGATACTTTCTCAACCGGCGGCATAGGGAACACCGATAAACAATAACTAGCTACGATTATATCGATAAGATATGGAATAATTCAGAGTCTAATGGGCCTGCTACGGTGTATAAGGGGATTTACACTTTCTAAACTATCTCAAAAGGGTACGGAGGATGGATTAGAATATTGATAAGTCGGAAATCATAGGAGCTAGTTTTGATTAGGAATAGGATATATAAGTTTATCTTTGGGTTGCGCGAGTTGAATTTATTAGCGGCTTCGGCTGGGGCAGATCTATGGATTGGTGAAAGGTAAAAACAACAATTTGGTTTAGAAAATGTTGTTAAATTTAAATCAATTATAGAACATATAAAAATAAAAAATATATAGTTATAAATTATCAAATATAGAAAGCTGTTTTTAAATAATAATGCCTATGAAATCTCTGTTGCAATACTCGCAACTGATTCTATTATACAGGGTGACATAATTGAAGAGTTAAAACCTCTTTAGAATTTAAATCTCTTCTCGTCCAACGTTTTTTTTTTTTTTAAATTGCCTAATGTGGGCTCTTATACCGCTACCAATACCAGTTGGAAATGTAAGATAGACATATGCAATGAACAATGAATGGATAGCAATTTCCAATTTAATAATTTCAGTACAATGTTGTTTTTTTTAATTTCATGTTGAAATTATTCTGTTGTAGGTAATGTTAACAAGTGCTCCATGAACGTCTCTATAAAAGAAATAGTTTTTTTTAAAATATTTTCCGGTTTTAAACTACTTCTTTTACAGGCAAATATCCATATGTATGCGTAAAAAGAACGCTCTACATAACATGATAAGTTTACCACAATCTAATCTAAAGTCTAATATATCGACATCAGTTAGGTAGAGTCGATAAGTGAGAAGTCACTATGACAGGTCAAAAATGCCATGAAAATTCCGCTCTCCGGGATGAGTAGTATGACTGGGATGAAAGCTTGTGTACACTAACTGCGAGATGTTACAATCAAAAACATACCTACTACGCTTCGCTCAATCTCCGGATTATTTAGAAAAAAAATTCACCCCATGCACTTATACGTACTAGGTAGGTACAGTCAAGGGCAAAGATATCGCCACGGCCAAAGTTACAAAAATATGTATACACGACTTTATGCACTTAACATTAAGGCCGTGTATACATATTTTTGCAACTTTGGCCGTGTCGATATCTTTGCCCTTGAGTGTACAGTATGTTGTCTTAAGTATAATCTTAGGTGATCTGATCAGTTATTTACATATTGCATAATAAAATATAATAAAATTATCATTTTTTTGTCAGGTACAATGTCTAGTTATAAAAAATATATACTTAATAAATAATTATAAATTGAAAATGAAATAAAAGCAGTTAGGTTGTAGCGGAATGCAGAGGGCTGGTGCCGCGAGATTATCTCCCAGTCCCCATAGCCCGGTGTGGTCTAGAATCTAGATACTCTCATTGCAATATTATTTTAACTAGTGTTCTGTGAGCTGTACACCTGAGGAGTTTTTCGAAATGGCTGAAATAATATTTTTTCGTTTTCAACCTCCATGACTACCATTTTCAAACAAATGTTTTCAAAAATCCCTACTTATTTAGTTTTTTTGTGTTTTTTATGTCTTTTTGCGTATAATTTGATTTTTACAGTGCATTGGTTTTTAAAAGTAATGCTGTAATTTATTATTGACAAATAATTTAAACTGAAATGCTATAATAAACAGATATATATATTTTTTGTGCCGCCAAAGCCGTGGAGGCCTAGTGGTTTGACCTATGGCCTCTCAAGCAGAGGTTCGTGGGATCAAACCTCTGCTCGCACCTCTGAGTTTTTCGAAATTCATGTGCGAAATTACATTTGAAATTTACCACGAGCTTTACGATGAAGGAAAACATCGTGAGGAAACCTGCACAAACCTGCGAAGTCATTATTGAAGGTGTGTGTGTGAAGTTCCCAATCCGCACTGGGCCCGCGTGGGAACTACGACCCAAGGCCTCTCATTCTGAGAGGAGGCCTGTGCCCAGCAGTTGGACGTATATAGGCTGGGATGATGATGATGATGAGATATATTTTTTATTATAAAAAATAAATAAAAAAAAAGAAGGGTTAAGTCGACACAATACGCGATTTTGTGATGATCAATTAAACAGTTTAGGTATTTACTCGAACTCACTGCTCATAGGACCAGACAGCCTATATAGTCGAAAGAAATTGTCGTATCTGTTCCCGGGCCTAGACATAAGATATCTTCGAAGTTATATCATTAAGCCTAATGCGTGATTTTTGTCGTTATTTACGACTTGTTCAAGGACTATTTTTTATTTCTTTATATAGAAACTAACTAAAAATAGAATAGTATGTAGAGTAGTATAGAAGCAGTGCTTGCACTGTTTTGTTTCGGCGTGGAGAGTAAGACAGCCGGTGAAATTACTGGCACTTACTTGGCATCTTAGGCCTCTAGTTTGGCAACGCATCTGCAATCCCCCTGGTGTTGCAGGTGTCTATGGGCGGTGGTGATCTCTTACCATCAGGAGACCCACTTGCTCGTTTGCCATCGAGTCGAAAAAAAAGTAAGCCATCTCTTTTTCATTTTCAAGCAACTCTCAAGCGGAGGATTATGGCTTCAAAATCTGCGCTCCCACCTCTCTGTTTTCCGAAATTCATGTGTGAATTTACATTTGAAATTGATCACAAGCTTTAGAGCGAGGACAACATGCACAAACCTGCAAAGCAAATCAATGGTGTGTGTATACGGCCCAAGCCCTCTTATTCTGAGAGGCGGCCTATGCTCAGTATTGGGACGTAAATAGACTGGGATGATGATGAATCAAAAATTAATTATTATATGAGGTTACCTAACCCAACCATAATATATATTTACCTAAGTGTGTTGAGCCGTGGTGGCCGAGCGGTTTGACCTATGGCCTCTGAAGCAGAGGATCGTGGGTTCAAACCCCGGCTCGCACCTCTGAGTTTTTCGGAATTCATGTGCGGAATTACATAAAACATCGTGAGGAAACCTGCACAACAAACCTGCGAAGCAATTCAACGGTGTGTGTGAAGTTCCCAATCCGCACTGGGCCCGCGTGGGAACTACTGCCCAAGCCCTCTCATTCCGAGAGGAGGCCTGTGCCCTGCAGTGGGACGTATATAGGCTGGGATGATGAAGTGTTTATACCGCACAATTTACACATACAAATAGCCGTATTTACAATGTAAGTACACGATAACCCGGTAGTATCAGTCTAACTCACAGTTAAAGCGATGCCGTACATCAGCAACTAATGCTTCAAATTGCGTTACATCGCTCTAAATGATACGACGTTTGAAAACTTGATTCGGAAAGGATATATTATGTTATGGACCAAGCATAGTGATAATTATTATCTAAATTTCATTATTTATCACATTGTCCGGGCATTATGAATTGCTACATGATCGTTGGGCAATTTTATTATAACGAATTCTTGGCTAGCTGAAGTCTGATTAATTCAATCGGAAAGTTAGGTACGACGACGAGCGCAGCCAGGAGGAGTGTGTTAGGTTCAACTGTGGGCAAAACAAACACGAGCCAAGCGAGCGAAGCGAGCATGCCGCGGCAGCGGTCGGCGAGTGCCAGAATAAAATTCTACCATTGAGATAACCTACTTTACAGATTTTGATAGGTGTTTATAGATTCATTAAATTTTACATAAAAATAAAAAATACTCTTGAGACTTGTTTTTCATTAGTCATTACCTATACTTTGCCCAATAGGGGATAGACATTGTTTATAATGGCCGGGCAATGTAATTAATTGAATAGTTTTAAGAAATCGCTATCTCATATTGGTAATTTTTCATAATGCCCGGGATTATGAAAATTGACCGATTTATCATTTGGTTCACAACATACGACATGAATCGATAAGTGAATGTCTAGTGAATGTCATTGCAATGTGGCCAAAATGTAGAGGTAAGTTAGCTTCCTTTAAGTATAAGCATTGGCAGGCCTCCCATATGGGCTGGCGACATCGTGATAGTTGCGGGAAGTGGTGGATGCAAGTGACGAGTTGTCATTCATTATGTTCTTTCAAGGGAGAGGCCTTTGTTCAGCAGCGGACGTGAAAATCACGAAAGTTTCTAAGAAAACACAGAGTAAAAACTGCTAAACAAATCTTCGCCAACTTCCTTCCTCTTGAACATCCATGAAAGATATCATTTAACCTCAGAATTATCACCTACTCACACCATAGCCGGTGATTTCCCATCTCTAATACAAATTTAATAGCGCACTCGTCTCAAGCATTTATCTAAGTCGCGGCAAATGGCCCACGGACGCACTAACTGATTTTAATGAGTGGCCCATTTGTTTAGACGCCATGCGGTCCCACGAATTATTTTGTTACATTAAATTTAACGAGGAACAAGAACACGTAATTAATAATTAAACATACGCCGCGATCGATATTCTGAAGAGAAAATCTAAGAGCTTGCAAGTTTTTTAAATGCACTCTATACCTACTATGCAATGCTATGTAAATGCTTTTTAGAAACGCGAGTTGACAGCGTTTGTAGTGCACCTATACAACTCGTGTGCGTATCGCGTTTGTATCGATACAAATCCGCGTCGACGGTGCGTCTATAAAACTCGATGTGCTCAAGCAAATATATAACATCTTTAGGGTTCCGTTAATGCTAGCGTACGGTACGAACGTTGTACAAGATGCTACCCCTTTCACCCACTGTTCAAAATTTACATTTTTATTTTGCCGGCAACAGGGCACTGACAAGCTATGGGTAAGACTGGTGACTGGAGAAAACTGGGGCACTGGTACAGACCAGTGTACCAGTCATGTCTTCATTAAATTCTATCCGTCTGCCACAAGTTTGAAAATTGAAAACAGTTACTGTATAAAAAAGTAACGGTCATTAAAACTAGAACACAGTATTGAAATATTCCATGGTATCATGCCAATTAAAAATACCTACTTCGTATGGGAAATGAACTGTACGAGCAAAGCAAGCTCGGCGATTCATTAACGCGTCTGATCGTTTACAATGCGCGTGCGCAACCACTAATCAATTCTAATATGGCGGCCATTTATCTAGCTCTTTTGAGCAGCATCGTCTAATTCTTCAGATTTGGAAGTTAATTTGTCATTAATTATAAAGGTATGTTTCATCAACTACTTTGAATTTTTATTTCAAGAGGCATTTTTAATATTTTAGAATATGTACGGAATAGCTGTTTCCCGTGACTGCGTCTGCGAAGAATTAAAATTAAAAAAAATATATTTAAATTCCAGTACGATTCCAGGTATAATGGTTTATATGTATAAAATCACTGGTAAAGGTTAGTTAACCATACAATCGCATGGAATTTTCGTATCACAACGGAAAACTTTAATATTGATTATAACTAACGGTGTTAACTTACGATTATTAAACAAATGTACAGACGCGTAAACATCTTATTAAACTGGCTTTTCTATGTGAATTTGAAGATCTAAACCATTGTAATGTTTCAAACTCATAAGTAATATGTTTCGGGACCACTATATATATTTTTTGTATTTTTTTTTACATACATACATACATACATATAATAATGTTAAAATTACCTTGTCGTTTTGACTACATTGCATTGCGAGTTGTTAAATTGTGATCAAGGCCGGGACTCTGCAATGTGGTAAAAACGTCAAAGTAATTCTATGAAGAAATATGGTAGTTACGATTAAGTCCTAAAATATATTATCTAAACCATATGCCTAACGCTACCAAATGTCAAAAAAAACTCTAGCAACTTTAAACAACAAAGAACCGTTTTAATTACATTAGAAATGACAGGTATTTGTAAAATCACGATTCACCTAACACCAAATACCAGACCAACTAGACTGTATATTTAGTTGGCTGCAGGCAGGTGGGTTGAATTGAGATGTTCGTTAGTCCTCTAATGTATGTATCTCGTCAATCTGTGCCCAGTTATTTCTGCCGCCCGCGAAACATCAGCTCTTAGCGTTTTATTTTTAATAAGTACGGCGTATGTGGCCATGAGTATTTCAGATTGAATAAATCGGCTTCGTGAATGATGTTATTGAATAGTGATATTTAAATTCTCGTGAGACATGGTTTGAAATAATTAAATCTAACGGGTTGACTGCAGCGAGATAAGCGATTGAAATTGGACGTCGCCCTAACTTTGACGAAGAAAACAAATCTGAAGCTCAGAAGTAGGTATAGGTACATGTCTAAAGTATAATTTGGTAATTATATCTAGTATTATCTCAATGGAACTTCAAAAGTTCGTTGACCATAGAGCTAAATAAAAATAGTTAGCATTTGAGTAGTTTCATGGGTAAAACAATATTTTTTTATTTAGTCCGCCAGTTAGACGTTCAGAAAAAATTTGGACACGTTTTATTTTTCTTTTGTCAATCAAATAAAAAATTACAAAGATGAAAGGTAGTGCGCCGTGACATCGCGCGGAACCATAACTGGCCTTATCTTCATATTTTTTTTGATTAGCTTTAACCGACGGTTAAATGTGATGCCGTCTCCGTCTATTCTAACAAAACAAATAGAGACGGCATCACACCTAACCGCCACTTAACGCTAATCAATGGATGGTGAAACAGCACCTTAGTGTCTAATAATATAACTGACATACTTTTTTTCGAAAACTAGCCCTTTCTAATCATATTTATTTCGTGATCTTCAATTTTTATTAGCTAAGTCTAAGTTTAAGATTAATTTAATAACCTTTGTTCTTCTGGGGCGCCTTTGTTTGATTCGGTATTTTGTAAAGCTGCTAATATCGGCAAATATAGGCCCTAGAAGATTGATATACCTTACTATGAAGGTTATTTGAACCTTCGCTTTGCATTACTTCATTAACCTAATCTATTATTCAGTACAACACCATTCCGCAACAGCATTTACCTATCGGAAGCGAAAACAAACGATGAATTCCGTGAATTCGAACTTCGGTAATAACATAAACATGACTGCCAAATAAACAGGCTGGGTTGGAATTCTGTGCGCTATGGGAATTCGAGACAATGAGGTATAAAATTCCATTGGTCTGGGACAAATGTCTGCCCTTTGAACAGAAGCCTGGTGTTGTGGTACTATCTAGTAAATTCAGTTTCTAAGGCAGACCGTAAACCAGACAATGATAAAGTAATACCTGGGTAGTTGTGAGCATTTCCACCAGAGATGTGCGAGGATGTGTTGCGAGGATGTGTAAATGAAGCGTTTTTCATTAACCAACAGAAACGCTTCATACCTCGCCTCGCTCCGCTCAGCTGTTTTCACCGGAGATATGCTGTGCGAGGATGTGTAAATGAAGCGTTTCTATTGGTTACTGAAAAACACATCCCTCGTTACACATCCTCACACATTATTGGTGGAAACGCTGCTTCAATGGCGTGGAGTGATATTTAAGTTAGACAAACTAAAGAGTGAAAAAACTTGAGTTAGGTAGTTATATTTTCAGATGTGACCTTCTCATTTATATATAGCAAAATTTAATGTCTTAAACTTTCGTGATTCTCACTCATAGTCAAAATACTACGCGCAAGGCTTATCACGCTAACACACACGAGTAATATTTACCTCGACTGTAACTCGACTCGACTCGACTGTTTACTGTAATGTTGCCGAAACGTCGAGGTAAATATTACTCGTGTGTGTTAGCGTGATAAGTCCTGTGCGTCGTATTTTGACTATAGCAAACTTTGTCTTAAGAACCATGGCGTCGATTTTAGATTAAATAAATATGGCATTCATTTTTTTCAAGAACGTTATACATAGCCGGGAATCGAACCTGGTTGAAATTCTGTAAAGTAATCATGTCACATTTGTTATTGTAGTTGATCCTGTGAGTATAAGGACCCAAATTTGCTATGAAATCTTGTGTAAAAAAAATAGACAGAAATGTCTAGAATTTAAATCTTTTGCAAAATGTCGTGGAATTTATAGTTCAGTATGAAAGAAGCTAGCCATCTCGCTTCAACCTCCAACCGTTACACTCACAAACTAGGCCACAAACTCACACATGAACTCATTAAATTTAAAGCCAAAGCCGATCCGTTCACACATGCTCTCACAATTACAGACCGACGGACTGACAGACAATAGTCTTATTTAAGACCAAGCCCGAAAAGGGCTCGCACGACGTAGAGTTAAGTGCTCGTGAGAGCCTAGAACAATTTCTTTTATAGTAATTGCCTATAGGATTTGCATAAGTAGGGACCTCGCTGTGTCCCTTAAAGTTGGGAAGGCTTAGGTGCGTATAAATAGCACGCTAGTTGACTTTAATTTCATTTGGAGTTTATTTAAATAGGTTTTGGGTGGATTTTAATAACATAAAAAGTTTTTTAAGAGTCAGTTTATTTTCATCGTGATATAAAATGTGTCAGCTCGGTCGGGCATAAGGGCTCGTCACAGAATAAGTTAAAGTAATTACAGTCTAAAAATGTTCAATGCAAGAGTTATTTTTTTGTTTATACAAATTTTATAGTTAACTGTTATTTTTATTGATTTTAATGTGCCAACCAAATAACAAACCAATCCTACCAAAATAGTGAACGTGATTTGGAATATACTTACTTAGACCGGCAAACTAGAATTAGTATATTATTTTAATTGTAATTTTTAATAAATCCAAGCTGACCGACTGTATTTATACATACTATATACATAGGAACCGAACATCAACTAAATTCGATCACTGTAGGTAAGTGGGAAAAATTCAATTTCCAAGATTTGAAGGCAACTTACGAGTACATGCACAATGAATGTTGCAAGTTAAATATTAAGCTTATAAAAATGGCATTCACCAGCACATTTTTACCGTGCCGTAATTTAAAAACTGGTGACAATTGATTGTCGTTTATTTATGCCTATTATAATAACAACTTCGCAAACTTGTTTGTATTCCCCGATCAATTACAAAATCACGAAAAACACTAAATTTCGTAACTCTAAGGTCATCTTCACACTGTCCAGCTGTCAGCTAGCCGCAATTAAAATTTCACACGGGTCAACCAAATTAGCTTGTCATGGTAACACGTTAGCGCGTGTGGAGCAGCCATTAGGTACATTAGCAGTAGGATTGACAGCAGTAACTTATAGGCCAAGAGTTAGGGGCCTTAGAATAGAGACTTTATAAAAATAAGGTGGGTTACTCACTTATTAGTAGTCGAGTTGTTAGTCGTGTATTTTTTTTAATCCTGACGACCTGGTTAAGATCGCGGGATCGCGTTGGATGCGGAAAGCATAATACCGGTCTGAGTGGAGAGCCTTGGGGGAGGCCTATGTCCAGCAGCGGACGTCTTTCGGCTGACATGATGATGAAGATGATTTTTTTAAAATTATTATGTCAGTGTCACATTCATGGTAGTTGTGATTAAAACAAATTTTGGCAGACATTTGTATAGTTGTATTTTAACTATATACCAACAAAATAATGAAAATTTGCTATGTACGTTAATTTTAGCAAAAAAGTCCGTTTTTAAAGAATTACACTTCGGAGTGGTAAATATAATACCCACGAAAACAAAAAAAAAACTTTCCTAGACGGTTAAAAACCTCATCTTTTTTTTAAGTCAGTTAACTATTAAATATGCCTTAATATACCTTTTTGTTTTTTCTTTTTGTACAATGAAGAGTATAAACAAACAAATATGGTTTCATACAAGACACGTGATTTTGTCTAGTTAAATATTTTTGTGGCAAAAAACATTTCACTGAATTGTCTATTAGGTAATTGGACATTTCGTCGTTTAAGACGTAGCCGTAGCTAACAGGGAAGTTTCCTACAGAACTCACCATGAAAATGCATCATTCTTCTATATATAAATATAAATATCATGGGACACTTGACACCAATTGACTTAGTCCCAAACTAAGCAAAGCTTGTACTATGGATACTAGGCAACGGATAAAAATACATAAATACATATTAAACATCCAAGACCCGAGAACAAACATTCGCATTATTCATACAAATAGCTTCGTAGTCAGGTTCTCTAACCACTTGGCCATCCGGTCGTCTATATATATCTTAAACATTGCTTTTCTATTGACCTTGAAGAGTCACCTCATGTGCTTGCATTACTGAATAGAACAAATAAGTTACAATCAGGTCCGGTATCTTCCTACATTGTACCAGAACCTGTCCTTTTCATACTCTTTCCTGTTTTTAATGGCATGTACGATGACAAATTAAATATTAGTAAAAAAGTATCAAACGTGTCTAAATAATTCGAATTAAAAATTACATGGTCCCGAAACTATACCATGCTCCTAGTGTTGATAAAAGGGAGATTAGTTTAATTGCACACTATTATTATGTCGGTATGTTATTATTTCACTAAATCGTTTAAACATATGTCAAGTTGTTTAATCATGTCAGACGAACGGGACCCGAATTCGAATCCGTTAGTTTATTCATATTACGGTAAGGAACTCTGATTTTGGGGTTCGTTCTTTAGTCAACTTAAGTCAAGTTTTAATTCTAGTTACTAGATTTTGATGAATTTTTCTTCCTTGTGAAAGAAAGTTCTCTGAAAGGCAATGAGGACATTGATTTTAAAAAGACAGAGAATAATGGTTATTTAACATTCGTTTGATTTACTTTGTAGAAACTGTTAAACTATAGTACCTGGGCGACCGAGCTTTTCTCGGGCTAAAACTCGGTGACAATCGTTTTCCCAGAGATAAGACCAAGTTAGATCGATTTTTCATCCCCAAAACCCCTACATACATACCAAATTTCATCGAAATTGTTGGAGCCGTTTCCGAGATCCCCGAAATATATTTATATACGAGTATATATGTGGGAATGAGGGTGGATTAATGTTAGAATGATTTGATGTAAACGAGCGACCGAATGACTGAAGACTAATGTGGAGTGAATGAGACGAGCGAATGAGTAAAAGAGTGTGAGTTACGATCGGGTGAGCCTACGTGCTAGTTGTTCTTTGCTATTTACCGTATTCCATTTAATTTTTTGTAATAAACTTTTTCTTATTTTATTTCGAAAAGTTTGTTTTCCTTCAAACGATCCCACATTTTTGGGGGCTCGTCCGGGATCAGAAGGAAAAATTAAATCGTGGATACGACGACGGACTGGTGTGCTACGTGGTGTAACGAGGCGGTTACATTTTTTGTTACGACGGTTGCCATTTACGACGGGCGACCGAAATAACAGCGACGACGAGTTTCTGCTGGCTTTTGAAGTAAGACGGTGGCTTCTTAGCGGCAAGAAACTGCACATCAGCGAGATGCGAACGGATAAGGTGTATGACGAGGCAGCTAGCGAGGCTCCGAGTGGAGGTGTGGATGAGGCACCGAGACTCAAGCTCCAAACGACGAATACGACGACGACGACTACTGCAAGAGTGATGACGACGTACGACGTTGATGAAAGCTTGCAGTACATTGACGACTTAGTAAGTAAATTTAGCGCGCAAGACGAGATGGAAAGCGTGACTAAATTTATCGAAGATATTGAAGAAAACGCTGTGATATTTGGTTGGACGCCCTTACAAAAATTATTTGTTGCTAGGCGTAGCATGACGGGTACTGCGGCGCTTTGGCTTCAAGCGGAGCGACCGTTTAAGTCATGGGACGATCTAAAGTACGCGCTAAACGAAGAATTCCCTGACACGATCGACATAAAGGCGATACACGAGCTAATGGCGGCGCGTAAAAAGAAGGTAGATGAAAGTTGCCTCGACTACCTTTTCACGATGCGCGAGCTGGGCAACCGAGGTAAAATGCCAGACGATGTGGCTATTCAATACATAGTCGACGGCATCGAAGACCTGGAGGCCAACAAAATTATGTTGCACGGCGTTACATCGTATAGTGACCTGAAGGAAAAAATCAGAATATACGAAATGATTAAAAACAAGACGGTACCTAAGCATTCGCTACAACAAAATGAGATGACGAAAAACCGGCATATTAAACCGGTTTCCCCGCGCTACAAGATGTGCTACAGCTGTGGAGAAGAAGAAATTCATGTGTCCAGTATGTGTCCAAACCAAGGAAAAAGTACGAAGTGTTTGCGATGTAACCAAGTCGGGCACATATCGGCACACTGTGCATCATCGGTATCGAGCGAATCAGCTGACGTGAAACATGATGGCGGCGGCGCGGACGGAAATCGAGCGACGAGCTTGTTCGTGCAAACTCTCGGTCACACTCAAATGAATGAACGGAACGAAGAATGTCTTCGGAACGAGGTGACCGGGAACGACATGAACATGGCGGCGAAGATGGCGGCAATGACAGCGACAGACGTCAGATGTCACACCAATGACGTTGACAGTTGTGACAGCAGCGCAAACAGCTGTGATCGAACGCAAGATCAAAACATCGAACGGAAGCCGACGAAGGAGATTTTGTTATTAAGTCAAAGTTTTAACGCGTTTGTGAACTCAGACAGCTACGTGAACCTTGTGTTGGAGGACAGTTACGAGTTGTTAGGCGCGCCGGGCTACAAAAAGTGCGAACTATTGTTGACGGAGCTCGGTGCGACTCGAGTGGTATCACCTGGATACTTTAAGACGAACTTTGCAATCGACGACGAGTGTTGTGATGTGGTTCTACACCTTGTGCCTAAAGACATCATATCATACGTTGCTATTCGAGGCCAGGATTTTTTATTTGATACGACTGTTGTAATGAACGGCGACCCGGTAAAATTATTAAAACGACATGAAAGTGGCCTTCGTAGACATTTAAAGTTAAAGGTGCAGGCTACGATATGTGTTAAGAAATTATATACCTACTGGTATGGAGTGAAGTTTAAAATGAGCAATGATTCCGGAAGTAGGTTGGGATCACAAATGATGCTAATTTGTTACTGGGTATGGTTTGTTTTTTTTTTGCAGTATTGTTTTGTTCTCTGTTTTTTTTTCTGATGGTGTTTTTATTTTGTTTTTAAAAAAAGATGTTGAATTGTAAGACTGGTAAACTGTTTTTTTTTATTTATTTATCTGTATAAGATGTAAAGATTTGGTTTTATTGAGTTTAATGATGGTTACAGCACTTGTTTATGTGGTTAAGATGTACTTAGGTTAAGATGTTTAGATGTTTAAGATGTTTTGTTTAAAGGATGCCTGGGGACAGTCATGTGTGTAGGATGGCCGAATGTGGGAATGAGGGTGGATTAATGTTAGAATGATTTGATGTAAACGAGCGACCGAATGACTGAAGACTAATGTGGAGTGAATGAGACGAGCGAATGAGTAAAAGAGTGTGAGTTACGATCGGGTGAGCCTACGTGCTAGTTGTTCTTTGCTATTTACCGTATTCCATTTAATTTTTTGTAATAAACTTTTTCTTATTTTATTTCGAAAAGTTTGTTTTCCTTCAAACGATCCCACATATACAAGAATTGCTCGTTTAAAGGTATAAGATATATTTACTTACCTTAAAATGTATAATATCTTCTCATGATTAAGACACACACTACATAATTACAGCCCGAATAACATTGTAATTGACATTATCAATTTCAAAACAACATAATTATAGCTAAATTTTATCATCTTCATCATTAAAAATTCAAAGTTGATTTCCTTTACACATGTTAAAAGCGTCGTAAATTTTTAGTAAATTACAAGTTAGAGTTATATTAATTATTTTTATAAGTGCTAAGGAAGTTACAACAAAATTAAATACAACGTTATAATTATCCGTACAATTCCCTTGACATTTCGCTTGAAAATTTAACCACGTGTGAAGTTTTTATAGAAAATCTGATAACTTAAGTCACAACAAATCATCAAAGGAAACAAGTGGTGCGACTTTTTAATCGATACAATATATTCGAATCGATTGGCTACATAAATACAGGTCATTCGATTTATAAATCAAGTTTAAAATCGATTTCAACAAGTGGTTATTAATTAAGTTGTAGTTAGATTAGAAATTAGATAGAGTAACGACGGCGACTGATGTATGGGCTTATCTGCCCATTGCGAGGATTGTAACATGAAATTGTAGTTTCTGTCTGTCTTTCACAAAATAAAAAATTAAACACAATAACAAAAAATTACAAAATTTGCGGCATTTGTAGTTTCATCGGTTTAAATTAGGTATTCTAACAATAATTCGTTAACAATAAAATTGTCTCTTACTTAAAATATAATTACTATAGATAAGAATATGGTAGATAGATAGATAAGGTAGATTGAAGAAATAAATCTCGGTTTTGAAAAAAGCCGTACGTGAATTTTTTTTCTCACTCGTATTTGGATGTATCTATGGTCAGCCATAATGATGATATTTTCTTATTACATGAAGGTAATGGACATTGATGACATTGATAACCTGGTCAATAATAACGAATATGTAATCTAATTGCTGAAAGTGGCTCCGAAGCGGTGACGTTTCGTGTGCTCTGCCTACCCCATTTGGGAATACAGGCGTGATGTTTGTGTGTGTGTGTGTGTGTGTGTGTAACCATCTGAACAAACATATTATTTATCGAACACGCAGATGTCACTGACTTCATAAATAACTCTTCCTTTTGCATTGATCGCAGTCTGTTATTAAACTCAAATTTATTGGAATTAAAATTTCCTTTACAACAAAATGCACATGTATTTCTTATACCTACATAAGCAAACTCGCGAGCATGTAACTAGCGGAATCATATTATTATCGAAAGCTTCGCCCATTGCAACACTAAATAGGTGTTGAAAAGTGAAACTAGAGGCCGCGTTACTCTTTCGGAGATGTAATTAAAGGCATTCAGTAAGTGGAAATAATGAGTTATGAATCACAACAAAATTGAGGTAGTGCGAGCTTGTAATCAGTGGGTAGCTAACGCGTTTAGATAACACTGGATAAGTTATGGAAAGAGAAGTTTTGAATGGCGAAAAGGTATCCTTGCGTATACCCATTTTTTTTTGAAATGATGCCTTTCGCATATGTTTCAAAGATTCAAAGAATTTATTTGCTCAGAATACAGTTGTGCAGATGCCAAATGTACTTTATTCTGAGACTGTAAACTATGTAGGTAAGATTTATTTCAAGACCATTGTGTAGAACCTTATAGGTTACGTTAGGTTAGTTTTGTAAAAAGCCTGTAACATTTACAGTTTCCGAATAAAATGCATTTGGCGAAATGAAACATTTGTGAAACGAATCATTTATTTTAGTTCACCTACCAGTGAACCTGGCGAAAATAAGGAATCGTTAAATGTTGAGGGATGGCCAACTGAAATTAACATTAATTAATTAAGGACAGGTCATATATCACGGAGAATGGATAGCCATTGAGGCCGGAAAGTTCTCGAATGGAGACCGCGGATCGGCAAGTCCAGCGTAGGACGAATGTCATGTAAGACGTTGTGCACAAGCAACGTGTTAAAATTCATCTGAAATAGACGCATAGTCTATCCTTAGGATCATAATAGTTTTCACTATTTTTTTCTGTTAAACTATATATAAATAAGGGGAAAAGAGATGGCGATTTGGCGATTGCGATTGCAAACGTCCACGTATTAGATAATAAAGCCTTTGGATTTCAACTAAAGCAATTAGTTTGAATGTCTTCATCAGTCTGATTCCCTTTTTAGACGGAGAGCGGACTTTCGGATAGTAGTCGGATAGTAGGCGAGTTCTTAGAGGTTGCTCACATAATCTCGTATGTCAAGGTGTTTCGGCAGAAACAGCCTTGGCAGACTTATATATTCCGAAAATGAGGGTTCATACCTACCGACTGGAATTGGTTTCATGTTGGTATCAGATGGTTATATTTAGGGGTCCTGATGGTCACCTTTGAGAGCGTCTGTCAAGCACTTCCGGCAAAAAAAAAAATACCGACATATTTCGCTTTTCTGTATCTACCAGTAAATTCCTAACTGATGCCATGACTATTATTTCAGTATCAGATGGGTTACATAACGCCCTTTTTTTCGCACCGGAAGTGACTATTTTTTAGGTACTTTCGGCAGGTTCCGTCGCGGCAGACTATCAAATTCGGATTCAGCATCAGTTTTATTGGAAACCATTGTGCATTTTATCGCGGTATCAAGTGGTACGAAATTTTGCAGTCCGCTCTCCGTCTATTTGTACTTCTGTAGAGCGGACCAAAATATATTTCTTTTGAATCTTGGTTCGATGATACAATGATGGCAGTTAAAGAATTTAAGTAATCACATCGTACCCTTATTTTAAAGTTGATTAAAAACTTTAGTAACAAGGTGACAATTCAACAGAGACGTGTTAAAATAGATGTGTCATTAGACAAAAACTTTTTTAAATAATTTAATTATTTAAAATAACAGACTGTTAATTTAAATGAATGATTATCTCTCGACATACATCATCCTTATTTATCCAAATTAGCTGTCATCGTTCACATATCATCAGAAATTTCATATTAATATTATACATGAATGAAGAATGTTTTTTTTTATTAGGTACGAAGCCTTCATTATTATTTAGTAAGATCTGCAAGATTGAGTCATCAATTTTAATTTGGTATTCACCGAATGGCAGTACTAGCCGTGATGTGATTTGTCAAAATTAATCGAACAAGAAATTTTCTTATGTTTAGAAGAGAAGCAATAATTTTTTTTCAGCGATGCTGTTAATGGTTAGTAAAAAACGTTATAAAAATAATACGTTTATTTTTATAAAATTGTATTATTTTAATTGAGTGAGTTAATCTTATTTTTGTTTCTGATTCATAATAATAAGAATAAAGAAACGAGACTACATTAACAAAACTGACACAATAATAATATATGGATAGCACAAAAAGTAGTATTTTTCAATCTGAACTTGCCATATTTCAAAATGACAAATATTATCTGTTTCTGACAAAGTAATTACTCAAATGCTTAACTAATTCAACTGACTGTAACTTCTTTAATACTTAAACAAACCCTTTCTACGTGTTACCACCGTTACAGGGGAGTACCCTTTCTCTGCAGCTGACTGTACCTATTGTATAAATATGGCAAAAACCATCAGTACAAAATTTAATCATCATAAATCATTCAAGTCCATCCATACAATACAAGTTATTGATGAAATCATCAACACTTATCGGTCGAGGTGACCTTTTGTTTCGAAACTAATAAGTATTTTTTATTAAAACAATTGAAAGTGAGATTTGAGTTGAAGGTATGTTACTTGGACTAAAGGTCAATAGTGTCACACTGTGGATGAAGACTCAATTGACGTACATATTTTTTCTAAGAAAAATGCATTCATACAAGTACAATAGGTTTGGTAATGACAGTACAAGGATCACACTGCAGATTTATAACAATCAGATGTTCAGATTTAATTAAGTCACATTATATGAAACTCGGAACTGTCCAAGCTCAAGCGAATATCAACAATTATCGAGTTCAATTAAAATAACGACAAAAATATTTCAATGGATAAAATCAATTTAATAATTTCATTAAAACGAGTTTATTACGTTACTTTAGTAGGTAAGTCTTACGTACAGTCAAGTGTTAAAATATGAACAAATTCAAAGTTTCAAAAATAAGTACCACAGACTTATTCCGACGCAATAAGGCCGTACGTAGTAACAACATATTTTTGAGTGGTTCGAATAGATAAGTACTTATTTTTGCACTTGACTGAACTGTACTGACGTTACCTACTATCAACCGACTTCATAAATCGTTATCTATTACAGTCGATAAACTCCGGGATGGTGTGGTATTAAGCAACCTGTAAACAAACAATGGGCGAAAATTTGACAAGTCATGACAGAAGTGATGTATTAGAAATTCCTTTTTTGACCCGACTGTGAACCGATATCAGACCCCCATTTCACCATCGTGACAGTTGTCAGTGACATATTATGTCAGGTAAAATTTACACCTGTATCAAAATTTAATGTTAATTATGTTGTCAAACAAAAATTATTTTCCTACTCGACATTAATTAATTATTTGTAAAATAGCGTGTTAACCGCGACTCCGTCCACGCAGAATTTGTTTATCGCTATTCCGAGGATCTTTGCAATTTGCTGGGATAAAACTATTCTATGTCCTTTCTCAAGAGTTAAACTTTGTATATACCAAATTTCATCTAAATCGGTTCAGCGGTTTAAACGTGATGAAGTAACAAACAAACAGACTTACAAACTTTCGTATTTATAATATTAGTGGGATTTGTCGGTAAATCTTGACACGAGATTAAAGCGGTGTCAGCTTTGCGTTGCATTGCAGTGTTTCGCGATTAGCATAGGTAGGTACGTACGCGTATTTTCAATAATATGGTTCTCTATGACAATAGTACTTCCACCTGTCAGCATGGTGAAAGAGGGCCCTGAGCGATCGGCTAAATTATAATACACTGGTAAATTTTGAGCAATATTTTGAATCAGTAATTTATTGGATTTTTGCGATGTGTCCAAATTTTAGTGACAAAGTAACCTAAATTTACATTGTGATATGAATACATCTGGAGTCTATTAAACTAACTAACTATAAACCGACTCGGATTCACATCTCAAAAAGTAAAAAAAAACTAAATCAAACCACATATTATTGTGACCACATATCAAATTAAAATAACAAATTAATAGTTTGTCATTTCGTAATTAACTTCGGTTAGTATTTAAACGCACATGAAAAAAAGTCCTTTTTTATCCGAAAAAAAAAATCCGAATTCACATCAAAATTACTGATTGCACAGCAAAATACCCCACTCAAAATATTACGTAATTAACTGCAATTTATATTCGTGGTGTACCGCTATTTATCTTAAAGGTCTGTCAGAAAAGAGAAGAAATTAAAAAGTGGCAACACTGTTTTGGTTTGACAGGGTTTGAAAGGGATGACACTACAGTGATGCCACTTTTTAATTTCTTCTCTTTTTTGACAGACTATAAAGCATTTTTATTATTGCACAGCTTATAATGACTAACGCACATCATACCTTGTAACTCTTTTTTTTAATATAGCTTCTATTTTTGCACATCAAATATATTATAACCTATCAATTTATTTTTAGCATGTATATACTTTTTACATAACCAGCACTAGTAGGGGCCAAATTATTTCCTAAATAAATAAGGTTCTGGCGCTTCGCCGGCCGCTGCCGCGGCGCGTTCGCTTTCCTCGCTTGGCTCGCGCGTTGTGGTCGCAATTGTACTTAACGTATTTATGATGTGATTGATAGATAGATAGACTGATTATGCTGAGGGGGGACCTATTTAGCGTCATGTATGTCTTTATCTGTTCTATGTTCGTTATATGGCGTTAAATAAATGTATTTTCTTTCTTTCTTTCTTTCTGATTGTAGTATTTTTGTATAGTTTGTGTTGATGTATATTTTCGAATTATCTGCAGTACCAATTTTGCTAAACATTGTATTATAATGATAGGCAATTATTTATTTGATGCGCAATTAATAATATTCCATTGACTTCATATCAAGCATACTATACATATAATGTATATTTAAAGAACAGATAAGAGGCTCGCCTTTATTGTAGAGACAGAGATAAAAGAAGTTACCAAGTGCGGGCTAGTCCACGCGCAAAGTAGGGTTCCATATCCTATAATGCTTATTCCATATCTTTTAATATTAAGTCTTGATTGGCAAAAACTCGGTAACTATATAAAGTAGTACTGCTTACTTAGTAAGCCGTGGCAATTTTTCTTATAAATTCGTCATAATAATTGTGAGTTTTTTTTTCCAAAACTTGCAAGCTAACACTGTAGTTAGTACAGTGAAGTAACACTTGACTAGTGAAAGTTGGCATTTAAAATAGTAATTTGCAAATGAATTAGTAAATTGAGAAATAATCTTATTAAACCTACAATGCTTTGAAGATGTACTCAACGAAAATTCACAATGTAGGTATAAGCGACAAAAACTTACCCACGCTTTACTTGAAGGAGAAGTACCACCATTTTTATGAATTAATTTCGAGGATTGTTCCGCGTACCTTGATTTTACCGAAGCTCGATATTTTGGCACAGTTGCATGCACCATGATCACGAGACGACTGGAGAATTGTGGATTGGAGAACCCGAGGTACGCGGAACAAAGCCCGAATTTAATTCATAAACTTAGTAATGACCGCGATAGTCTAAAACATTGCTCCACCATTTTGTCCATCTAATTTATATTATATATGTATATGTACCCATGAAAATTTTCAGCTTTTTAGTTAAGTACTAACAGTTTCTGAGCCCAGTCGTTGACGGACACATGACAAAAGTGGATGGATTTATTATTAGAACCATGGAACTCTAATGACGATAATGATACAGCTCGAACAGGATGTAGTCACAATATGTACCACAACATTTGTCTAATCATTGTTGTTACTCGTGTGTGACAGTGAAGTGCAAATCCAGTCGAATAAATAAATAAATAATAATAAAATAAAATAATCTAAAACAAATTGTTTTAAAAATATAAGATACTATCGGCAATATTAGGCAAAGTATAATATCGTTAACACCGCATGTGAGTTCAATTTCTCGATTAGATCATTTTATCCAAAATCATCATGGTTCTGTATATTGTGTTGATTGTACTTTTAATATATTTGGCGTACTTGTACGGTACACGAAGTTACAAATATTGGGAAGATAAAGGAGTGAAATACTGCAAGCCAGTGCCTTTCTTTGGGAGTATGATGAGCGTTTTCCTCCAAAGAAAATCAATGACGGATTTCTTCACCGAATTATACAGAAGATATCCCGAAGATAAATACGTGGGGTCCTACATGGGTCAAGGCAAATCCTTAATTTTGAGGGACCCCGAATTGATTAAGCACGTGTTAATAACTGACTTTCATTGCTTCTATCCTAGAGGATTTAACATGCTTAAAGAAAAACATAAAATGTTAATGAACCTGTTCATGGCTGATGGAGATGTATGGAAACTTCTACGGCAAAGACTAACACCGGCGTTCACTTCCGGTAAACTAAAGGCTATGTTCCCTCTGATCGTGGAGAAAGCTGAGGATTTGAAGAGTATTGCTGCTGAGGCAGCCGAGAGTGGAAAAGAGGTCGACGTTCGTGACCTAATGGCTCGATTTGCTACCGACTTTATCGGCACATGCGCCTTCGGAATAGATGCCAATTCAATGCATGATGAAGATTCGTCCTTTCGTCAACTAGGAAAACGTATAATGACACCCAGTTTCAGAGTAATTATCGTAAACATCCTAAAAATTTTAGCACCAAAATTATTTACATTTATAAAACCGTTTCCTGCAGAAATCGAAGAGCCGCTTTTGTATTTAGTTAGAAAAATTATGAAGGAAAGACATTACAAGCCATCTAGCAGAAACGATTTCATAGATTTAATGCTTGATTT
Source organism: Choristoneura fumiferana (assembly GCF_025370935.1). Classification (NCBI taxonomy): domain Eukaryota; kingdom Metazoa; phylum Arthropoda; class Insecta; order Lepidoptera; family Tortricidae; genus Choristoneura; species Choristoneura fumiferana. Next base: position 9,870,122 of record NC_133491.1, read on the forward strand.
ACAACAAAAAGGAAAAATGGTTGGTGAGTCGATTGAGCATAAGAACCCAGACGGTACACCACAAATGGCAGAACTCGAGCTGGATGACGAAATAATAGCTTCGCAAGTGTTTATATTCTTCGTTGCTGGATTTGAAACATCATCATCGACTACTAGTTACACACTGCACCAACTGGCATACCATCCTGTAATCCAGAAAAAATGTCAAGATGAAATTGACGAGGTTCTTAGTAGGTATGATAACAAACTTTGTTTTGAAGCTGTACGAGAGATGAAGTACTTAAACATGGCTTTTAACGAGAGCATGCGTAAGTTTCCTTCTGTAGGTTTCCTCATGAGAAGTGCAGCTAAAAAGTACACGTTTCCTGGCACAGATCTTACAATAGACAAAGACGTTTCTGTTATTATTCCCAGTCAAGCACTCCAAACTGATGACAAGTATTTTAAAAATCCCGAAGAATTCAACCCTGATAGATTTCATCCTGATAACGTGAACGATATCACAAATCATGTGTTTATGCCTTTTGGTGAAGGACCTCGAGCGTGTATAGGAGAACGGCTCGGATTGATGCAGTCCATGGCTGGTTTGGCAGCAGTCTTAAGTGAATTCACAGTGGCGCCATCTACGAATAGCTTGAAGATTCCAATTTCGGATCCTGCGTCCGGTATCGTCCAAATGGTCAAGGGTGGTTTGCCTTTAAATCTTGTTTCGAGGAAGAAAAGCATATAACTTTTATGTCGTCTTTGCTTTGGAAAATTTAAATATTATTATAATAAACTCAAAAATTACTAAAGTTTTAATGCTGCTATTTCAAAACTATTTACCTGTTTGAATAAATAAAAACGGTTGTCCGATTTTCAATTTCACAAAAACCAATTATATTATTGTTTCAACTTTTTTTGTTTCGCCGAAAGATCACGTTAAATATTTGTATTTATCTTGCAAATTATAATTTTTATTACTAATTTCTTCGTCATTAGGTACTTTACGACTGTTAAATTATTGATTTTTTGGTAATAATTTAACAGTGTGAAAATATGAAAGCTCCAAAATATGTATTTTTTTGTAGTTAAACCCAGCTTTTATTATACATTTATTTTTATTTCATTTGGTATCGGAACACGGTCAACAGAGGCCCGCGTCGCGGAGCTCCTATTCTGTGTGATTATGGCATCTCACGCATTGTTGCAATTCTATCATAACCACCGCGACAGAGCCTAAAAGAAAGCTACTATAGCAAGTCTTTCATAATGTTTTCCGTCTACTAATATTTTTGCCGTATTGACTTGCCGTGTACTTGCTTAGAACACTGCACAAAGAAAAAAAAATCCAATTATCGAATAAAATAAAATATTTAAGTCTAGTCATTTGCGTAAATAATTTAGCTCATATCAAGCACGTGTCTATTTAAAGAAGAGATAAGAGACCCACCTATCACATTGTTATGGTTGTCGAGACCGAGATAAAAAATGATAGTGACAATCCAAACATGTACCTAATCGCGATATAAACAGTTTGCAAGACATTTGGCCAGTCATTATCAAAGTTTTATTTAGTGGAAGGTAAAAATTAGAATACTGAGCGTCAAAAAATCTGGTCCTCAAATGTATGCAAAAATAGGTTATTTTGTATGGAATGGAGAGTGGACCAAATTTAGTGCCGCTGAGTGTAGTTTGAAAGTGCTAATTTTAGATCCCACGTCTACTCAAATTGTTAAAGACGGGTTGCCTTCAAATCTTATTTCGTGGACGAAAAACAAATAATTTTCCCCTTTGAGAATGAAAAGTCACTGAATTTAAATAACAAAAATGGTTGTCCGTTTGTTTGTTTATTTGCATGTTATTCATTTATTGTCCAGATATTGTGTTTATTTGACAACTTGTTAACGATTCATTAGAGATAACACAGTCGTTACAATAATAACTTTTACGATTTCGCCAACCCAGAATTCGGCTTAATCTTTTTTTGTGATTCGGTACGCTAATTGGGTAATCAATATTTTATACAATGTACTAGCCGATCCGGCAAACGTTGTTTTGCCGTATAAATTATTCCTAGTGAATATTCTGGAAGTCAAAAAAAAACTTATAAATGTAGGTAAATGTATGGGAATGTGGTCTATAAATGAAAGAGGAATGAAGCGCTGTGAACGACGGTTTATAAAAATAACAAATCACCAAACATTTTTTATTTGATTCATGTACTTTATTATCTTTATTAAAAAAAAGTTTGGGGTGGACCACCCTTATCACTGATGGGTATGAATGAATAACTGATCGAGCCATTCCGTAGCCATTACGAAAAAATTAAGTAATATTTTTCTAAGGATTTCGTATTTTATACGGAATCTTCCAAGTTTAGGTATACTCTTAAACTACTAATAATTCTCAAGCAAACTTAGCCGATACAGTTTTCCTTGAAAGTTTGATATACTTCCATCCCGGCCTATACGTGCCACTGCTGAGCACAGGCCTCCTCTCAGAACAAGAGGGCTTGGGCCATAGTTGCCACGCGGGCCCAGTGCGGATTGGGAACTTCACACGCACCATTGGATTGCTTCGCAGGTTTGTGATGTTTTCCTTCACCGCAAAGCTCGTGGTAAATATCAAATGTAATTCCGCACATGAATGGATTGAAACCCATAGTATATAGGTGAGGTAGACGACTATTGTTCCATTCCTGCAGGCTCGTGCTGAGTCACCGACTTCGAGCTAGTAGGTACCTCATCATCATCATCATCCCAGCCTATATTCGTCCCACTGCTGGGCACAGGCCTCCTCTCAGAACAAGTAGGTACCTAGAAAAATATTTTCAAGAGTTTTGTAGTCGGTTCCATTTTTTTGTTATTTTTTATTTTTTTGGGGTCGGTTTTACTTTTTTGTTAATTTAATGCCAAATCATAAAAATAAGATATATTTTTTTTACAAAATATTTATTTTTTTGGGTGGGCCACCCTAACACACGGATATGAAAAATAGCTTAAGTCCTATTCCCAGACCCACCAAATACACACAAAAAAAATCATAAAAGTCGGTCAAGCCGTTTCGGAGGAGTATGTTGGTTACAAACATTGCTACCCGAGAATTTTATTTATTAGATCTTTTTATAAAGCCAACATTATTTCTGAGGCATTCCATTAGGTAAGTGGATGAATATCTTCGTATAATGTATATTTCTTCGGAGTTTTTCTGTGAATTGTACAAAGAGGAGTTCTAATTATACCTACCAGTTCATTACAGCCTCGAGAATTAATGCCAGTCAATAACATAAATTTGAAACAATAGTACCTCTACTTGTATCTATAAATTCGCAGTAGGTATTGAACATATTGCTAACGATTCAATTCAATTATTTGGCACATAGGTACGTACAAAGTCAAGTAACGTGTACACAATTAAATTAATAACGTTTAACATCTCTCAACGATTCGAATCGGTTATTGTATCTAATCGCAATCGTGTCGTAATCGATTGTATGTATCGATACGAAAAAATAATTATTTCCGACCTTACTCAAGGAGTTAATTGTTGTTGGAACAGGCCATGAGTGGACTCGCTGACAATTAGTTTAATTAAGAATATTGCAATATGGTCGTTTGTTACACAAAGTAGTACACCAGCCCAATAAAACTATAAAAATGTATCGAATTCGCTTTGGTACTGTATTAGAGCAGTATACGTAGATGATTCAATATTGGTTAAGAAAACTGATGTTTGGTTTCTTAATGTTTTATGTACGGTTTGCGAAAGAATAACGTTACTATTTAGGTCTGACCTGCACATCACGAGGTATAATGGACAGATTGGTATAGTTACGAAAGAGGTTTTAGAAATAGATTTTTAATGTGAGAGGATTAGAAATGCGACTACATGAATGTTGATAAAGGTGAACTTATAGGATACAGTTGGCGAACGAATGAGTATTATTACAATACAATAGGGGAAGTCCGGGAGACTTGAACCTCATTTTACTCTTATGCCGCTAAAGTTGTAACCGTAAGTGGCAGTAACCCGATTTTTGGCATGTAGACGTCATGCCTAAATAGGTATCGTTAGGTGTTATTGAAATGATAATAAAACAATAATTGCATTTTTGGCATTTTTTTTTATAAAATTTGGAATATGGCTCAAGTCTCCCCAACCCATGGGAGAGTTGATCAGGGGGTGCGGGAGATTTGACCATATATTTATTTATTAGAGAAAACAGTGAAAAACATTATTGTTTAATTAAAAATATTTATTTAAAAAAATAATGAATGAATGTATTTAAAGTATGATTCAATTAGATTTCATTTTTGATTATTATCTAGTACCACGATGTTAAACATAAATTAACTTAATCTTATGCCTTTAAACGAGCAATTCTTGTATATATATAATCAGAATCTCGGAAATGGCTCTAGCAATTTCGATTAAATTTGGTATGTAGGGGTTTTCGGAGATAAAAAATCGATCTAGCTTGGTCTTATTTTTGGGAAAACGCTTGGTACCGAGTTTTAGCTCGAGCGGAGCTCGGTCACCCAGATACTGAACTTATTAAAAAAATCTTATAAGAGATTTATTGTTCTTGTCTTCTTTAGTCTTCGCTACTCACTGTCAACAACTGGTAAACCCTTCCTCTTTACTCTTTTACTGTTTTTCGAATAGTTGCACGATTCTTAAATTTTTCAACAGCGTTCTCCAATTCCTGTTTGGTAATATTTTTCGGGTGGAACCCCTTTTGCCTTGTACTGGCATTATATGGTATGAGTTTCTAAAACAAAAAAAAGACATAAATTTAAAGCCAATCCGTATTTAAATGCTGTGTGGAGGATTAAACCATGTGGTCATGTCTCCCTGCTACTACATTGATCAAGTCTCCCGCACCCCCCTTTAGTTCAGTTAAGTGATTATTTCTCTAAATTCTAACATCGAATGTTTAAAACGCTCATTGTTGGTAAAACTATAATAACTAGTCAATATGATAAGATAAAATAACAGCACTCACCCATTAAATCATCTGAATAGCGTAAATTACAAAAAAAAATATTTTTTCACTTTTTGGTAACAGAAACATGTGTACTCCGTTTACTGCCAAACCGCACTAATGGCGGTAATATGGCGGCGCTACTAGTTGAGTCTTGTGTACGAGTATAACACGAACTATCAGTGGTGCCGGTGGCGCGAACTTTGAATTAGATATTCGAAATGGTTCAAGTCTCCCACCTGGGCATGTCTCCCGGACTCCCCCTACAATAACTCTTTATTGCACACCAACACATAGCAAGCAGTGCAGAAAACAGGTATATGATACTCTCTGAGGTAAGCAATAGGCTTAATAAAAAGTTGAACCATGAATAAAATGCGAACGATTTTCCGATTCACATAGGGCCGTTGCCCAAAAGTCAAAAAAAAAAAAAAAAAACAAAATCATTTATTCAGTAAATAGGCCGCAATGGCACTTTTACACGTCATTTTTTAAACTACCAGCGCTTTCGGAAAGACCATCATTGCCAAGAAGAATGCGCCGCAAGAAACTTGGCAGAAAGTCATTTTTTCAACATAAAATAATTACAAATAAAATACTTAAAAACTACAGTATACAATGAAATAAAAGAAAATACAAAAAATAATAATAATAATACAGGGATGTATGGGGTCCGTATGGGGTCAGTGGGACGTACATTAGGCCAAAGATGTTGGTGATCCCTAGACGGACGGTAGATAAACGTTCAATATTAGTGAAGCAATACGGAACAGGAAAAGTTAATCTATACATATAATAAATCTGTAGAAAGTCGGTGTCTGTACATTGGAAATATTTTAGAAAAACTGTTACTAGAGGCCTATATTATCGCAATAATAGAACCCAAAACAATGATTTTCAGAATCTTACTTCTTACTTTTTATCTTAATAATATTATGAACGCAAAAGTTTGTATGAATGGATGGATGTTTGTTACTCTTTGATGCAAAAACTACTGAACGATTTGCATGAAATTTGGCATACAGGTAAAATATACTCTAGATAAACATATAGGCTACTTTTTTATTCCTAAATAATGTATGGTTCCTGTGGGATCAATTTTTTTTAAACTGCATACTAATACTGCCCGAGCGAAGTTGCGGGCAAAAGCTAGTATTTAATATGTCTGTGTTAAGGTTTTACTGTATGAGTAATATGCATAAATGCATTGTATGTACACCGCGGATTATGGTAATGCCATTGCAATGCCGGAGGATAAACTGCCTTATAATTTTAGTTTGTAGCTATGTTTGTTACGAGTTGCCGCCGTTATTATTATTTTATTGTGCTGCTTATATTATTATTATTTTGTAATTTAATTATTGATTAAGAAAATAATAGTATTAATTATTATTAGACTATTCTGTCCCACTGCTGAGCAAAGGCCTCCCCCCGATACTTCCACTGCTCTCTGTCCGCTGCATATAAGGGCCAGTCCTTCAAGAAGTCGTCCAGTTAGTAAGAAAATAATAAACTACTATATTTTTACTTTGCTTCTTTGATACCATCTGTGCACTACAGCTGCGTCTGTGCGATATATATAAAACTATACATATTCACATAAGCCCAACTATCAAAAATACCACACAAATTGTAAACGCGTTTCTACGAGTTCGTCCTCAAAGCTACAAACACCCAGCACATATTGTACATTACTGTAGTAATTAAACAATTTAGTAACACACGAATCCTTCTAATTACCTAGTTTAATAACCCTCCTTTGCGCAGTCGGGTAAAAAGACCAAGTCGCCCATTTATAAAAAAATTCATACGTAAATAGTTTTCTTGGAACTGTCAGCCCACTAACAATTAAAATGACTAGGGTGTACATTAAATAACTGAAATCAACAGCCTTTTTTATTGTAAGTTAGTTTTTTGTATTTATTTTCAAATACCCGTGTGGTGTCGAGTTAGAATTACACCTCTCCATTTCTTCCGTGGGTGTCGTAAGAGGCGACTGAGGATATAGGTTAAGGTATACCGTAGGCGACAGACTAGCAACCTCTCACTATTGTACCGTTTTTGTCAAACTTAAAACCTAAAATTGCTAAAAGTGGCTCCGAAGCGGTAACGTTTCGTGTGTTCTGCCTACCCACCCCCCCATACCACATTTGGGAATACAGGCGTGATGTGTGTGTGTTTTCAAATATCTTAATTATTACAAAATATTTCGTAAGTTTTGGTAAGTTAGTGATTCTACTTAATTTCTAATTCTACACTCGGAATTTGTATATTCGTAGATATAACAAAGATTACTCGTAGAGGTATACTAATCACGCCAACCTGATCAAGAAGCGAAACTAAATCTTCCCCTCCTTCATTCCACACCAAACTGCATTCATACAATCTACAAGCCAACATAACACACACCAACAAACGTTACACCTGTTCGCAATAACGTTGATATATAGATAATTTAATAGCAAAACAAGTAATAACAGTGGACTCAGTGTAATAAATCTCAATGAGGCGTGTATCAGTGGTATAAATAAGACCTATCGTACACCAGGCCTTGACCTGAACCCTACTGCGACTAGGTTTACAATGTCGAAATAAAAGTTCGGACAAAATGCACCACACTTACCTCACAAATCCTAGCGTGCTATATAAAGAACAAATCAATAGTAAGAATAACTGCCCAATGCACTTAGTATAAAAAAAAAACATTAATATGAAACATAAAGGGGCTGTTTCACCATCCATTGATTAATTTTATTTGACGGATAAATGTGAGATGCCGTCTCCGTATATTTGAAAAAACAAACAGAGACGGCATAACGATAGATTTTAATCACTGGATGGTGAAACAGGGGCTGAATAATGCTTAAATAATTATGAGTTATGACTCATCTAGGACTTAGGCTCTGTTTCAACCAGAGATGTGCGAGTCCCTTCTTTACCGTGGTACCATCAGAAAGTACCATACTACGGTGTTTTTTTGCCACAGTACCATTGATGGTACCACAGAATATTTTTTTGCCGTTGTACCATTAATGGTACTATGGCAAAATAGGATGTGTTGCGAAGAATGTGTTTTTCATGAAACAATAGAAACACTTAAAATAAGTACCTAACCTCGCACAATGAAGCGTTTCTATTGGTTCATGAAAAACATTCCTAGCAACACATCCTCGCACATCTCAGGTGGAAACGGAGCCTAAACCATAATGTAATTCTCATAGGAATTTAGTGAATTCCCAGAATTTCTATTCAACATTTTAATAAAATTCAGTGTCTCGATAACAAAATTCATAATGTAACAGAGTAACAGCCTTTATCTACAAGTTAACACTAAAACATGCATATGTATTTATAAACTACAATGTACATACATAATTAGTACCTATGTAGATACTATAATCCAATTAGAGCGTGGTGCCGTGTCACATTAGCATTTATTTAAATTTAAAATAAGGCAGAGAATTACTTGGTCGCTTGTGGGTGACAGGTGTGGTGTACATTTATCTAATAATATGCAGTACATCATAGGATTTGGTGGATAAGTGACCTAAAAATGCACAGAATTTTAATGCAGGAAAGATGCGAATAAATTGAAATCCATTTAAGTTTTTTTTATCATGTCCTTTTCACCCAGATACCAAGTTCGTTTTTGTAAATGGACGGCTTTCGTTGAGCAAACCGTATTACTAAAATAATAAGTACCTACTTGGGCGACTCGACAATTCGCGTTTCCCGAGAGATAAGATTAAGCTAAATTGATTTTTTGCCCGTAAAAACCCCCACGTACCCAATTTCATCATAATCGTTAGAGTCGTTTCTGAGATTCCCGAAGTATACGAAATGTTTTTTTATCAAATAGCTGACAAACGAGCATGCGGATCACCTAATAGTAGGTAAGTGATCACCGCCGCCCTTGGACACCTACAGCAGCAAAAGGGGGAAGGGGAGTTGGGCCTTCGGATCTCCCACTCACCGTATGAAACACAGTAGCAAAACTACTACGAGTATTTCACGCCGTTATTCTGTGGGAGTGTGGTACTAACCCGGTCGAGCCGGCTCATTGGTGCTGTAGCCAGCAATTGCACGTTTAAACATAATATTAAAAACCCATTCGCAACAAAATTAGTGTTGGGCCCTAAATGTGTAAAATAAATCTCTCACCTTCCCTCTCTCTCTTTCAAATTCAATGATACCTCATTTGTCAAAATCATCCAAATCATTAGCGCTATAAGGAACATGGAACTTGGCATACACAGAAAAATGGAAACGTGTCAAAATAAATAATGGACGTAATGCATAATAGTCATTTGATAAAACATAATTTTTGGTAAATCTGCTGATTATGCTAACTTTTTGTGATCGTGTAATCTACAGATTGATTAAAAAAATGTAACTATGTTCTGTGAAGTTGTTCATTTTTGAAAAAAACTACATCAAATAAAAAAAAAATATTTATTGCCACATCATAATTACATACTTAGTTCAGTAAATGTATTTTGGCTGTTATGTATTTTGTCCATTATTCCTTTTCAACTTTATGGTTTTGGATACGCATCCAAAAAAAATAAGAGCGTACTCCTAAAAGGCCGACAAAGCACTTGCGACTCTTCTGGTGTTGCAGGTGTCTATAGTAATCGCTTACCATCAGGTGATCCATTTGTTCGTTTGTCCCTTATTCCATAAAAAAGGAAAATCGCTGCCCCTTATACTTCTTTTTTTAGCATTAGAAAAAGGGTAAATAATCTTGAAGTCTTTTACTTGTAATACCAAACGCATGTAAATGATCATATGTCCTTGCTAATTGTTACATATTAGCCGTTACTTATTTTTTAAAAGTGTTATTCAATAAAAAGACATGTCAAGATCGCTTACGTTCTTTCTAATGCTAAAAAAACGAAGTATAGAAAGGAGACGATAAAAGAACAACATAAATATTGTTATTGTTTGGTTCAGTTATGTTCAAATTATATTCACGTAGATTACTTTCGATAGCACACATCTAAGCTTTATCCCGATGATTTATCTCATGCCAATTGGCTTTAACAGAAAATCTATTGAACAGGTACTAACTGCCTAAAGCATATTCAACTCGGACTCTTAGGTTTATGTGATAATTATTACCTTTAGAGTAAAATAATGTTGTTTGAGAATACTTAGTCTTACTATTACATTGTTTATAGTGATTTTATTCTAACTTAACTGATCAAACGATGCTAATAAATTGCATTAGTGCAGTCAGGTCATGGTGATAAATACTGGAAAAGGCGTTTATGGTTAAAGCTCAAAATACTACTAATAATAGATAAATGCAAAACCTTAGCCTTTGACGAGTATACAATTAGTTTTTCTTAGCACTAAAAATAGGTCTTGTCTTTTCACCCAAGAAAACTTTTATAAATTAGTGGCTAAGGTAACAATTAAATTATATCTACATGGGACATTCACACTCTTATTGTTATGGTTTCATATGTAGGTAGGTACAGTAATTGATTAAAAAAATCGTTATTTAATAAATAGACACTTCAAGATTGTTTACCACATTTCTATTAAAAAAATTAAAAATCTAAATATTTTATGACTAACCTTACTATTTATTAATTAGAAACAAATTAAAAAAGTCTCCGTTAAAAACCGACGCGCTGTGAAATTTAAATTATGTACAAAAATACATAAAAGAGACAAAAAATACATAAAAAATCGCCTTATGAATGTTTGTAAAAGCTTATGTTAACAGCACTGGTTAAACACTTATTATCGTTTTGACAACTATGCAAATTTTTAAATAGGGTTAGTTTTGACCTTCCATGAAGGTCGTCACAAACAGAGATAGATTTAAAACTAACAATCCATCTAATTGCAGGCTAAACGAACGACGCGCCGCCTATAATGGCGCTAAGTGTAGCTCGCGTAATGATACGACGCGCGCGCATGTCACGATCTATAGATCTAATGCCTGTTCATCTTTAGGTACCTCTTTAAGTTTCTAACCTAAAATTTCATTTTTTGACTACTGTTTTTCGCAAAAAACAATCTAGGTTTGGAATGGACATAAGTCAAAGTCAAAATATCTTTATTCAATTTAGGCTATAACAAGCACTTATGAATGTCAAAAAAAATCTACCACCGGTTCGGAAAAACCTCTGTTGAGAAGAATCCGGCAAGAAACTCAACGAGGTAAAAATGAAACTTCACAGAACAGTCAACGGCGGATTTATATTTTTTATTAGTGAAGGCCATTTTATTTCCGCCGTCCCATGTACTTTCCAAAAATAATAATTTGCTCGTCCTCTGAAATCTGCCGCGGTCTATACGGCCTATTGACAAATGCAGGATTCGGTGAAAAACTTGATTTAGCATACATGAAAAATGGGTAGGTGGTTTCGTGGTATAAAAAAAATAATAACTATATAGTTCATCAGTTAGATTATCAGAAAATATTGGTCTCATATTTTTTCTTTATTGCAAGCTGTGGTGGCCTAGTGGTTTGACTTATCGCCTCTCAAGCAGAGGATCGTGTGTTCAAACCCCAGCTCACACCTCTGAGTTTTTCGAAAGTCATGTGCGAAATTACGTTTGAAATTTACCACGAGTTTTACGGTGAAGGAAAACATCGTGAGGAAATCTGCACAAACCTGCGAGGCAATTTAATAGCGTGTGTGAAGTTCCCAATACGCACTGGGCCCGTGTGGGAACTACGGCCCAAGCCCTCTCATTTTGAGAGGAGGCCTGTGCCCAGCAGTGGGACGTGAGGCTGGGATGATGATTTTTTTCTTTTGTCAATCAAACAAAAACTGCGTAGGTATGTGCGACACTTTTTAGCACGGTGTGACATCACGCGGAACTTTAATTGGCTATATTATCGTCATCGTTTTTCATTTACTTAACAAAATAAAAAATACATGTCCAATATTTTCCGATAACTAAAGAACTAATAACTGAAACCGAATAACTGAAGTACTAATTAATTAGAATTTTGTAGGACACTGGCCTATTTCAATCCAATATAAGGGCATTTCTGTCTATCGTTGTACCCTGAGTTGATCTCTCCGATTTCAACAAAATTTGGGAGGTAGACTCAGTCCATGGTTCCGAGCTGTAAAAACAGGGTCTCCAGATGTGTCCCCAAAAATATTGTCCGGATGTGTCCGTTTTGTTACGAATTTTTCTTAATAATTTTCATAACAAAACGGACACTTCTGTACAATATTTTGAGGACAAATCTGGAGACCCTGTTTTACAGCTCGGAATCGTGGACTGAATTTACCTACCTCACAAATTTTGTTGAAATCGGAGAGATAAACATAGGGTATAACGGTAGATAGAAATGCCCATATACACGTCTGGTTTTACGCAACTTAGTCCCAGATAATAATAATTCTAGGACCTTTTAACTTTTAACATTCATTGAGTCGTTCTCGAGGAACCTTCTGAGAGATTGGACACGATACTCAATCAAAACATCAAAGTAATTGATACGAGTTTTAGCGTAGCAATAAACCTTATCGCTTACTTTAAATGACACTATTAGGTAAAGGCTACCGGTGTTTTTATCTATGTTTATAGATAATATTACCTGTTTTTGAATTCAAAGTAGAATTTTTGTTTTGGTTAAAAGTTCATTCGAGAATTATAATAGACTAATGAAATGAGTGTTAATGAGGTCTGCCTTTGGAAGGTTGTATGGATTAAGAGAAGTCGCTTCGTTCCATTCTCCATACAAACGTAGTCCCGGTCTCATTTGAAAACTAGGCAACAGAAATAGATGAAATTTTGTAAGTATGGATTAGACGTAATTATCTATGCCTGTGGTTTTTCAGATTTTCATATAAATGTGTAATATTAGAATTACAGGAGCTCAAAAGTCGTCAAAAAAAGATGTCAACTTTGCACGAGAATTACAGACTAATAAAGCATTTTTACAAAAATCGAATAAACCACAGGCATAGAAAATTTAATGATTATCTTTATTGTAAAATATCATTGATTTCTGTGCTATACTTTTCGTATAGTATGAGGACAACGAAACAAAAAATCTGAAAAACCTACAGGTATCTCGATATAAGGCATGAGGAGCATGGGGGGGGGACGGTTGCGAGCGCTTATGTCACGAGCGATAAAGACAGCAATACCCCAAACGAAAAAATAACGCGGCCGCGCGGCCCTATATTTGCCAATATAGATTTTCAGGTTTAGAGTAAGTAAGTTTTAGTTCTATTTTTCTTTTTATTTGTAAATTATTGTATATATTGTGTGTTATTTGTTGAATTATATTTCATCATAGAGAAATTCTCGAAAAGATATTCTTAAGACTAGAGTTTACCTGTGGCTTAGCACGCGTAAACTATTCGATCTGGTAGTGTAGTAAGAAACATTTGTTCCCAGTCCTTTGGGTTGTGGCGTAAAATCAATGTTGACCACTGAGCCATGGCCCTTTTGCACTACTGCAGCGCACACAAACAATATGAAATGTTAAATTTTAAGTCTGGACTGATGTTTTGTATACCTGTATCTAACCTTGATTGTGTGTGTTTGCAGTACCAAATAAACGTTTTTATCTATCTATCTACAATTGAAATTCCGGGATTTTACAAAATTTCCCTGGGAAATCCCAAAATTTATATCGTGGTCATCATTGAGGATGTGTTAAGAACATCCAAAATTTCAGGACTCTAAACCGAGCGGTTGAAATTTCAAGATCTATCCCTATCCCGTGGGAATATCGGAATAAAAAGTAGCCTATATTTTATTCCATACGTTCAGCTATCTACATACCAAATTTCGTGACCCTAAGCCCAGCGGTTGTTATTTCCAGATTGTATCCCTAACCCGTGGGAATATCGGGATAAAAAGCCTATGTGTTATTCCAAATGTCTAGCTATATCTTCGTACCAAATTTCGTCCAACCGTTTTAACGTGAAGGAGTAACAAATATGTATTAGTAGGATAAGTTAAATTAAATAAGCATAGTAACGTTTCTAACAACTCACCATTACAACATACTGTCGAGAAAACTGAATCACGTGGGACCTTTTCATAATCAATTTCACTATGATTTCTTTAGCAGATGTATGGCATGTTAATAATATGACGCCAGTAGCACAAAAGTTTCAGCCCTGGCACGCGATTCAGTTTCTTTGACTGTACCTTCCAAGCTGCCACAAAAATGACACTAACATTTGCAATACCGTCTCAAATTACGCAAAATACACCGCAATATTCCAGTTACAAGTTAATTATCATCCCGGTTCCCAGGGTGGTATGCAAAAATTGTTGGGAGCGCGGGGCTGTGCGTGAGCACTAATTCTCCGCATGTGTGAGTAATACCAGCATTTACGCGATTATTTGTGCACCAACAATGGATCCAACATACAAATGTGCTGTGAAATAATGGGTAGTAAAGAGTGTAATGAGTGGTTGGGGATGAAAGTGCAATTATAAATTTGTTTCACAGGTCGTTTAGTGGGCGTTTTGAGGTATTGGAGATTGTTATTTTTGGTCCCGTAATATGTTGAGATGTTCAAAAATGGAATTTGGGTTTAAGTATGTTCTTTACAATACAATGCAATAACTCTTTATTGCACACCAACACATAGTAAGCAGTACAGAAAACACAGGTATATACATAGAGATTTTCCAAGGTAAGAAATAGGCAGCCTTATAGCTTCAGAGCGATCTTTTCCAGGCAACCTTTACAATGGACAGAAGTAAGGAATAAACTAGAAGAATTATTGTGTTTGACTGTACAATAAAATAGAAAGTACATTTTGCGGGTTTTTTTATAGTTAGTAGAATATACGATCTCATTGTTTCAAGGGAAGCCCAGCGCCGGCCACAAGGCCGTCAGCAAACTGAGCTAAGTCGGACTATTTTGAGATAATATGTCTCTTTTTAACTCCTGTACATCACAAATAAAATTTTCATTCATTCATTCATCCCAACCTATTTATGCAGGTATGTAGGTTTTTTCACAAATACAATACAATGACTCTTTATTGTAGATACACCAGAAATAGTAAGCGATACAGGAAACAGGTACACAGGGAGAAAATTACAGGTAAGCAATAGACACGATGTTTTCCTTCACGTGAATGAAATTTGATTTCATTTGAAATTTCATCTCATTTCCGCAAAACTATAAGGTGCATGCCGAAAAATAAAACATTTAGGGGCTGTTTCACCATCCATTGATTAGTGTTAACTGACGGTTAAATGTAATGCCGTCTCTATTTGTTTTGTTCGAATAGACGGGGACGGCATCACATTTAACCGTCAGTTAACACTAATCAATGGATGGTGAAACAGCCCCTTAATCTTCTCTTTTAATTTTGTAGCAAAAAAAATCACTATAAAAAAAATTTATTTTTAAAAATCTTAAATAAAAGTGCGAATAAAAATCACATAAAAGGATCCTGCTTAATTAAATAATTTGAAAGGAATGGGTATTATTTATTAGTAGGTACTGCCAACGGCATCGTCTGTGCAGAATACTATGTATTAGGTACTGTATAGCGAATAAATAAGCTTTATTTATTATCTATGTAGTACCTATACGCGTGTGCTTAAAACATAGAAGATACGAAAACACGTCAACTTTAAAAACATCTAAACAAAAATCATGGGTCAGCTAGAATACAAAGCCAATATCGTAACACGAAACAAATTCCAATTCGTCATTTTCCCAATGAGTTCGGTTTATTCAAATGGCCGTCGGCGCGATTCTCACGATCGTCCCTATCGTGCGATACGGGGAAGGCGGTAGTCCCCGGGAATGTTTGCGAAATGCGTTGTGAAGGGGTTACATGGAGCGGGCAAAATGAACGAGTTTTGGAAAAAAAATGGCCCATACTCTGTATCATTTTGGTTGGTATCATCTTTTTATTAAAATTTGGATTTTTATTAGGGGGATTTTTTTGTGATTGTTAATAAACAGCTAATTACAGTGTTCTTTATTATTTCATTAATTAATAAATTTAGGCAATTATACATAATATAATGCGTCAAATTTTATTTTTTGCTCTAAATTCAAAGAAGGAAAAGTAGGCTCTGCAGACATACTGCGTATATTTTAGACAATGGATAAATAGATAGTTATATAATGAATAAATAAAATATATGAATGTGGCAATTTTCCTGTGCAGATATATGAATATAACTAAATTATTCAAAGTAAACAAATTAAGTTGCCGTAATATAAATTAATTATTTTTAAGCATCCAACAATAATCCGTCAAACTTTAAATCCTTCATTCACAAATCAGTTGTTCTGTGTTCGTATCTTTCGTTTACGTTCCGTTTCTCACATATATTATTAATGATAAACCAAAACTAGACAAGGCTGTGGAAAATCTTTGAAAACATTTTAATGAAATAATGTTATGTTTATTTTTACTTATAAATTATATCTAACTTGTGCTGTTTAATTGAGCAGTGGTTCAATAAATTGTAATTTTTGTAATGATTTGCAATACCATTTTTGACAACCCTATTCGTTATATAGTATTGTATTCAAATTGATGACCTTAGTCAGGCTTAGCCTGCACGAAAATAATTTAAACAATTCCCAACTCTTTGTTTGGTTATGAAATCTATTCATTGTATTTCTTTTTTTAATTCGTGAATTTATTGTAGCACTTACAAAAATAATTGTATAGAACTTGAGCTATTACCAATTTTGTACAGTTAACGATATAATTTAAGTGCAATTGTATAATAATCTTGTGATATATCTAAACAAAGAACGATTTTTAAAATAAAATAAACAATGCTACTAAAATATATTGAAGTTATAACGTTTCATTAGCATATACCTATGTCTTACTTAAGTCAAATTAAAACTGAATTATTTAGGTAATTTATATTCATATTAAACAAAACAATCGAGTTATGCACCTGGGTGCATTTAAGAGGCGAGTGCAGGGCCGACAATGCACTGGCAACGCATAAAGCGCTGCGGGTGTCTATTTACAGTGGTGATCACTTAACATCAGGTGACCCACTAGTTCGTTTGTCTAGCCTCTCTAACATAAAAAAAGAATACACCAGTAAAATTAGTGCAGAAAAAGTGTCTAGCATAGAATTATTATCAATCACCGGTTATTTTGAAGCTTCTAGCGTCCTTATCTTTTGATCATTGACGGTATCATCGACAACACAAAGCACTAAAAATGCAAACAAAATTCTTGAAATAACGTTTTTTTTTTTCAATTTAACTGTTTTTTGTACTTTTCAGCTCGTCGCCATGTAACCCCTTGGCCGGGCGTGCGTGGCGGGCGTGACACGGCCTCCGGGCACCATTAGGCCCAATAACCATCAGCCGGTAGCTCTTGCTAATTTTCTCTAATTTTCATATCAAAATGGAACCTTTTTTTCTTTAAACAGTAGCCGGCTAACTGTTTGGGATCGTGGGAACGGGGGTTACGTAATTTGCGGGTAAAGTTTCGCGGTATGTATGTATTGATGAATCATGATTGCTAAGGGATGAATTCTGGTATAGATTTTCGATGGGACATTCATGAAAGTGTACAGAAATGGGATGACTATTATTGCTCGAAAATTCATGTTCAATTAGTTTAAAAATTAAGTGCATCGATTTTTATGATCACGTGTGCAAGCTTTCTTATTAAAGCTTTCTTTGAAGTTGGTATCGATATGTAGATTAGTATATAATATGTAGATTAATAGATTGTATAGCAATGCCAGCAGAAAGTGGAATAAATGTAAGTATTATTTATAGTGGCAGTATTTTTTTCATTATTTTCTTTTCTTTCTTTCTTTCTTTCTTATAATGTTTTTCTTCATTGAAAAGCTCAGTGACCACTATAGTAAAGATATAGTAAAAGAACGAACCTGTCGCACTACACAGGTCTGATTAGAATGAAACGTATTTATTTTATAATAAATTGAGTATATTAGAAAATATATTACAAATGAGTTTGGTAAAAAAAACTTAGACAGGCTATTTAAAAATAGCCTATATAATATTTATATATTATTTAATATTTATTTGAAAAAATAAATATACAACGCTCATTGTGCTCAGCAGCGGTAGACTTAGATTTAAATAATGAACTAGAATTCTATTAAATAGGCAAAGTAAAGTTTTATTCGAACGCTTTTCAAATAGATGGGGAGAAACATGCGACGCCTTTGCCCAACAATAGTACATTATAGGCCTAAAGACACACCGTACGATTTCCGCAAAACGCATTATTTTCGTAACGCAAAGAATTTCGACAATATGTTTTGCACAAGCGTGCACGACCTTGCGGTAATGCGTAAACAGCCGTAACGGTAGGTATTTCAATGGGCCAATCTGCCTATTAATTGCCTATTGTTTTGAATGGGGGATTGAATTATGACGGATAAAGTTTTCCGATGTTTATATTACCGTTTGGGACATGTTTTTCATATGGTATAAAAATTTACAGTACAGTCACGATCGTTAATTTGGGACCCACTTAATAACGATTATCTGTCATTTTGTATGACAATTGAAAGGACTTTTTCACGAAATGGGTATATTACTCCGTTGTTCGTCTGTTTATCATAGAGGCTGACTCCGAAAATAGGTTCGTAACGTACCGTCGCTCTTACGCTCTTACTCTAGTATAAGTGTCAGAGGGACGGAACGACACGAGCTTCGATTTTCGAATTTCGTAGTAGCCCCGGAGGGCTTGAGCTTTCAAATTGTAATATGTAGATATTTGCTTCAAAAATTGCATAGTCCATAATAGAAACCGTTTTTAACAAAAATAAAGAAATTAAAAATACAGCGGGTCTTCAAACAAGACACAACATCAATTATACTACATACTTATTTATATTTAACACTTAAAAAAAATAACTCAAACGTGTAAAATAGACATCGCTAAGGAAGCAAGCTGTAACGTTGTATACCAGGGCGACCCATAATTTACAAAGTCCAATTATGAAAAATATGTAATTGATATAATAATTGATTGAGTATGGCTAGGTAAAAATATTTTTTCTCAAAATGTCCGAAAAGTTGACATTATTCTTTACATATCAGAAAACCAAGTACATAGTTGATGGTCAGCGAAAAATTAAAAAGTTAAAGTTGATGTCGCATAAAAATTCCATTATTATAAAGCTTCGAACTTTTTTAAAAAATAAACAGCAATGCAAATGTTGGTACAAGTCGTATACAGCCAACTCAAATGGCTGGTATCAGTTATTTTGCTGGAACTCTTCTTTTTTTATTTTGTCTGAAACAGCTTGTAGTGTTTTTGGTGGAAAAATACACCTAGTTACAGTTTTTTTTTAGTGAAATAAGGCGAGAAAGCATAAAAAAATTTGGAATAAAATTAAATGAGAAATAGTTTCGATATTCTAATTTAGAATTCTTCACCGTTTTTGAGAAAAGCTTTATATTAGTCTCTGCTGGAATATTGAGCAATTGTTGGCTTCGTATAAGTTAAACGGGCGAGCTTGCGAGACACCGATATTCAGCCAGCAATTGCCTACTTTCATGCCACGACAATAATCTACTATTAATATATGCAATAAAATCCTGAAAGAAATTGAAACGCTAGTAGTACAGTCAGCAGCAAAAGTAGATGAGTAGTTATGGTGCCAAAAACGATCTAAACACTCTTATTACCTTGCCAGTAAAGTCGTGTGTTGGCATTTTAAGCACCGTAACCGCTCATCTACTACTGCTGCTAACTGTAGTAGAACTAACCATCTACGAATACGGCCCTTACTCATCCCAGTTGTCATTCACTTGATAAGGGTAAATCGCAACTAACTCAGCGTGACTAAGCGCCCGCGCCGCTGTCAGCACATCAACGCTACATTTTACGCCGGTTACGCTTTGTGCCGGTTACGCCTTGCGATGTTACGTAAATAGCGTTTAATTGTTAAGTGTTAGTGCTGATAATGTAAGTTAGGGCTGTGTTTTAGGTCTCGTGCACACTAGCGTTTCGCGGCGGTTTCTCGGCGGAGCGCGAGCGCGACGTGCACGCGGTTATTTACCGCTTCCGCGCTGCTGCGGTAATGTATGTATGTAAATTCTTTATTGTACAAAAGAAAAGAAACATAACACTTTAAGGGATCTTTACCAGTCAACCTTTGAGTGGTTGAGAGGAAATAATGTAATGTATGTATGTCTGTGTAATGTATGTATGTATAATGTATGGTCAAAATCGCTACGCGACGTCACCGCTGCGGCACGCAGGTGGCGAATAATCGCGAAGACTGCATCTGTGTTGGCCTAGTGATTTGGCCTATGGACTGTCAGGATCACATCTGATTTTTTCAAAATTAATGCACCAAATGACATTCGTTATTTACCATGAGCTTCACTGTAAAGGAAAATATCGTGAGAGAAATTGCATAAACTGCGAAGCAATTCAATGGGTGTTCGAAGTTCCCAATCTGCACTGGGCCCGCGTGGGAACTAAGGCCTAAGCCTCTCATTCTCAGAAGAAGCCTGTGTCCAGCAATGGGACGTATATCGGCTGGGAAGATGATGATGACTTGACTATGTAGCACGCTCGCCGCGTGCTAAGCTCCACTAAGAAATTGCCGCCAAAAACGCTAGTGTGCGCAAGTTTTTATTGTTTAAATAATCCAAATTAGTTTCAAAACACCTTGTTGGACTCCAGGTGCCGGCAACCTTTTTTTTCCAAAATATTTAAATATGATTTCAGATATCTTCAACCCATTTCTCCAAAATATTTACATATTTCAGTCATTGACAACCTTTTCTCTATGTCCCTTACCTTGTTGGAAATAGTTGCTCTTCCTCACATAGACGCAGACGAGCGCCATGAGTTGAAGCTGCGAGAGTCTCTGCCGCGTGGATGGGGGCAGCGGCAGCAGGTCGCGTAGGTTGGCGATCTCTGCGTTGATGAGGTCGCGTCGGAGCTTGCTCGCGCCTTTCGTTGACTTGCCTTGGTCGAACCTAAAACAAAGAATTCTTTTAATAATCAGCAAAACTTCTAGTTACAAAACTGTTGCAAAAGTGAGGGGTACCCTCTAAGCCAAGAGTTCTCAATGAAGGAGTTACGCAAGAGGAGCATACCGAGTTTTTAAAGAGACGGAATACTTTGGTATTTTTGAAGTGTTGGCTTTTCAAACTTAGTCGTCGAGTTAGTAACAGTTTAAAGATGGGCGTTGAAGCCGATAAGTTCTCGAATGGAGGCCACGGAATGGCAAGTGTAACCGTAGGATGTTTACCAATGAACGGATGTGAGGCAGAGGGTTCACGGTGGATGCAGGCCGCTTCCAACCGAAGCAACTGGAGGTATATGGGGAGACCTATATTCAACCGTGAACGTCCTACGGCTGATAATTATGATGATGATAGTGGCGATAAAAATATTTTTTAGGGAGCTCGCAGCAAAAAGGTTGGGCAGCTCTGCTCTAGGCCATACGTCACTGGGCTGCCGAATAGCTTCGATTTTACCTTCAAAATGCAGAAATACTTTAAGATTTATTCCCACGGTAACAGAATGCCGACGAATAAACAAATCCATCGACATACACGTGGACTTAAAAAAACATTTTGAAACAATTTATCAAAAGCCAGTTAACAAGCTCTATTACTCAACAAATTAATTGTGCGACCGAAACAGTTGGACAGATTTCGTTTAAAAATAAATGCGATGACAGGTGATTTTTTATGTCATATTTATTTTTCGTACAAATTATGACGTAGATTATTCTGAGTGATTTCCAAACGATGTTTACACAAAAAATATTGGTGTTCTTCAAAAAAGTTTTTTTTTTATATACAACCTAATAACTTTATTTGGCACCTTGAAATTGGCCATAATTTTTTAATTCTCTTAAAAAAAACTTATTTTTAAAAACAAATATTTTTTTTATGGAAAAACGTCAATGTGGAGCTCACTCAAAATACTATACACTCATTTAAAAAAACCTTGCTAATTTATTTAAATCACACCTGTCCAACGACATATTATTATGACCAACTAGTTTGTTCACACAATTAGTTTGTTGAGTAAGCAAAATATCAGCGCGTGCACATTGCTAAGGAAAAGACTTCAACGCGCGATACTTGTGTCGATACGAACTTAAGTCATAGTAAGTTCTACTAACATAATATTATGTGCATGTACACCTATAGTTTCTATTCTACATAAAAATATTTAAAATGAACATGATTTTGCTTTGATATCTTCATCATCATGACCGTCACAGTATTAAAATTATTACGGAATAGCCCCACTGCCTGCCTCGTCTCAGAATAAGAGGGCTTGGGTCGTAGATCTCACGGGGGTCTAATGCGCCGTTTCCTCACGATGTTTCCTTTCAACATACAGCTCAAAGTAAATTACAAACGTAATTTCGCACAAAAATACTAATGATATTAATTCATAATATTTAATATATATATTTTATAATATTTTGAAATACTCAAAGTTTCGAACTTACGATCTTCTGCTTGAGAGACCATACATAGGTTAAACTACTAGTCTTATCACGAATTGTCCGTTATGCCTTGGTTGAGTTGCTTTGACTAAATATCTCTGTGTAAGTTTTTTTAGCAAAACACATTTTTGGCACGATGTAAAATCTATGAACACACGTAACTTAATTAAAATTCCATAACAATGAAATCGCATAAACCTGCACATTAAAATTAGTTATGCGTTTATTCGAATCGGAGCACTGGCATAGCATCGCCATTATCACAAGCCATTACATTAAATGGATCAATAAATGTTTTTTAAGGTTAAACTTCACTCGGCGTTCGACATGCTGCGTTTATTTTCGAAAGAAGAAAACAAATGGTTTCTTTAGTAAAATTTAAATAACGTAAAGGTTTGAAAAAAGCTGCATTTCTTTATGCTATACTTTAGTATAATTCTGCTCTATATCTATATAAGTTGTACAATGTGTATAGTTACCTTTATGTATTTCGTCACTACGTTAAAGAACTTGTACCTCAAATCGATATTTTTTCTTAGTGAACTTTATGATTATTATGTCAAGGTTCAATTTTGTTGACATATTGATATTAGATACGAGATTTTTTCAAAGTAGTGGCGATTTTTTATGATCAATCATTGTATTGTATTAAATAAGAAACCACGAGAACTTAATATTTATATTTATAGAGAGAAGTATTATTTCAATTATTTTTTTGGAAATATAGCTTTATTGTTTACTATCGATGTAAATATCATGTTATTTTGTTACTAATAAAATTATATCATGATTTCTATAGGTAATAATACTCTTTTGTCATGATCTGTCATGGCGAAAAAATATAAAGAAAACTGACGTTGTCATGGAGGTTTGCGCTAGTGTCGCCCCCTGCGCAGAGCTTTGCCTAAGATGCCTTATTACAGTGTCTTACTAAAAAAAAAATATATATAATTATTTATTAAAATTTTACACGTGCCCCGAACTCCGTTACAATAAAAAGTGACAAAATTAACTTCTGTACGGGCGGTTAGAACGTCGCGTTAAGCCCACCTCACACAAACGCACCCCAAACCAATATGGCAGTAAATCCTCAAACTGTGCTTCAACCTTGACTCGCAAAGAAACCGCCATATAATTGCAAGTAAAGGCTATTTGAAATGGGTTGTAATATACTTTTATTACTTTAATTATTTTATTTGTCAAGGCTGTACCTATAGTTAGGCATTACAAATATAAATGTTATATTTTACATGTTACAGTTTTATATCTATGTTTGATTTATTTTATTGTTTGCTTCGGGGCATAAGGTGAGTTATATTGAGATGTCAAGTTGCAAATGGTAATAAAATGTGTCTATTCTTGTGTTATATATAATATATGTAAAGGCGAAAGTTGCTTGTTTGCTTGTCCTTCTGTTACGTTGCGTTATATCGGAGCGACTACTCGACGCGGAATCTATTTTTTGAGTATGTAAATATCTCGAAATTTAATTAAGGTAAATGTCTAGTTTGATTTAATTTTTATTTTGACTATTTTATGAGTGTTAGTTTTATATGTGTATCGCTTTATTGTTATATTAATGTTATAATAATAAAATATGTGTAGTGTTAAAGGTTGTACTGAAATAAATTAATAATGATAATATTTTTAGGTACTTGATTTTATAGTCTGAAGTACTCTAACTCGTGACCACGGCCACTGTAATGTGGTTGAAACGTCGAGGTAAATATTACTCGTGTGTTTTAGTGTGATAAGTCCCGTTTGTGGTATTTTGACTATGAGTGAAAATCACGAAAGTTTAAAACATTTAATATTACTTGATTTTATTTCTGTTTTTATGGAATAGGGGGCAAACGAGCAAACGGTTCGCCTGATGTTAAGCGTTTGCCGTCGCCCATGGATACCTGCAACACCAGAAGAGTCACAAGTGCGTTGCCGGCCTCTTAGGTAGGAGTACGCTCTTTTCTTGAAGGCTATATCGCTAACGTAACTCACTTTTTGTCTGTCCTTAACTGAATGCTCCTCTTATCCACACAAAGGTTGACTGGTAGAGATCCCTTAAAGGGATAAGTTCGTCTTTGTACATATAAGTATCTCAATGTCAGTCAATTGTGTTTGTTACTTATTTTGTACAATAAAGAGTTTACATACATACATATCGGTCCGGGAATACCGCAGGCATTTCAGAGTTTTAATTATATTAGTATTTTTGAGTTTTATTTGTTTTATTAAATAATTTAATCTATCTGTCTCATTTTTGTAATTTTGAATACTTATTTACTTAAGGGATAGCAGAAATGATTTAGCTTCATTATCTCAGAAAAAATACGTGTTTTGAATGAATGGATGATTATTGTAAAAATATAAAGTTGCTTCATAATAACTTAATTACAGGACAAGAGCAGAAAGCAAATCACGAGGTTTTTTTTTATACAAAGCGCAACGCAACTTTGTTAACTTTTCTCACGTTTAAAGGCAATTGCAGAGGGAAGTGATAGCCCCAGAACGTCAGCCCATACAGTCTCAGCAATAATTTGGCGGTAATACCGTCAGGGTCATAAATGTACTACCAGATAGTCTAGTAATTAGATAGACAACTACCTAACTACTAACTGACTAACATGCGGCCCCAAGATCGATCCCCAGTCGTTGCAAATATACCTACTAGTTATGCGTTGCTTAGTTTTCCCGTACACATTGTTTAGGACTAGATTAATAAATTAGTTGCAAAATGTTCCACATGATATTTGCTATTTTTTGTGGTCTTTCTAAAGACTGAAAAATATCTACAAGCTTAAAGTAAAGTTGGGCCAGATATTTTTCCTACTAATATTATAAATGTGGAAGTTTGTGAGTATGTTCGTTACTTCTTCACGCTGAAACGGCTGAACGGATTAGGATGAAATTCGGCAAAAAGTTATTTATAGCCTAGATTAAACATAGAATACTTTTTGTCCCGATATTCCCACGGGATGGGGATAAAATCTCGAAATAACAATCGCTGGGCTCAGATACTTGAAATTTTGAACAGTTGTTCTTAACACAACCTCAATGAAGACCATGATATACATTTTGGGAATTCCCCGGGGAATTTTGTGAAATCCCGGAATTTCAATTGTAACTACCAGATCGAAAAGCTTACTTGTGCGAAGCCGCGGGTAAACTCTAGTTGAATAATAACAGTGATCAAATCTTAAATCTGGCTAAGATACATACATTTATGTGTACATAACGCCGATGATACTGCACGTTACCTACAAAAAGTAGCAAATTTGAGATTTCGCGGCTGGTATAATAATATAACAAAGATATTTAATTTTAGCGCTCTCATGTAAAATTTGCTTCCAGTCATTAGCCATTGTTGGTGACTTGGTATTGCTGTATCATCAATTATGTCGACTAGCTTACTGATGTTTACTGCAGCTAATAACTGAGAAAGCAAGATAAACGGGCGTTTTCAAAAAAAAGGTACCCTTTCGTTTTTTTTTTATTTTGGAAAAAATATAGTTTTTCCTACTCAGAATCAATAGCATAATCGATTCCGATAGTTTAAAAAAAAGTCCTAAAAAAATTACAGTTTTGCGACGTCTTTTTCATACACTCAGTATGGGCGTGACAAAACTTACTCATAAAATTTTGTATGAAAAAATGGGGACATTTTTTTATATATTTGATATGTCAGTCGACCAAGAAATTGGTTTACCACTCCAAGGTTTAATGTCATTTGTAGCGCTTAAAAGATCTATCGCTTAAAGTCTATTTTTACTCACAAGTCAATATGAAAATCAGCCTTATTGTTTTATTTCTGAAGTAGGAACTGTCATTAAAATTGGTAAAGCACTTTCTTGGTCGACCATACTTATTTATGAATTCGACTGTAGGTACATTCCTCGCAGTGTGCTTTCATTGTAAGGAATTCCCAAAAAGAGCCCCCAATCAGTGGCACAATGGAAGGCGAATCAATGAGCGATTATGAGCTAATATAGCTGCGCACGCGATGCGAGCTCCGGTTGGATTTGCTTCACTTACGACTTAATGGATTTTTGAAATTTACTTGTTAAGTTCGCTTTTTGTGATTGTTTTTGTAGAAAAATATTTATGAGTAATATTGCAGTTTAATAATGACTTATGAAGTTTTTGGCTCAGCACAGAATAAAAAAGTGTAATTCTCTCTGTATATTTTATGTTAATTATTAACGGGCGTTTTATAGTAAACGTATTTATAATTCAAATACTTTTTTTTGTTTATTTACCTACTGTATCACCTTATATGGATCTTTTTTATACAAAAAAATCTGACTTTCTTGCAAAAAGAACATTATATTATTATTTGTTTTTACTAGTAGAACTAGTAAAAAAATCAAAATAGGACATTATTTTGAGATCATCAAATGTTACAATAATTAAAATGTACTAACTAATACCATAAAAATCGCCTTTTGTGTCAATTTATTTCAATAATTATTGACGTAATATAGATACCGTCACATCAACTTTTTATATTATTGTGCGTTCTATTTTATTTTATTCCATAATTCATAAAACCTACAACAGTGTAATGTCACCGAATGACTAACTGACTGACAAACAACATGGACTAAACAAACCATTGGAGTTAGAAAATGAAAATATTGCAGACATTCTCAGAGAATCACACCTGTGCATTAAGAAGACATTTTTCGTAATTCCCTTTGGATAGACAGCTAGTCATTTTTTTCCACAGAAGCATAGCAGTATAAAGCGAGTACACACAAACATTGAATAAACTGAAAGATAGGTCCCAAGCGGCATGCAGGAGTCGCTCGCGCATGTGTATCGTGGGAACTGGAGGCATTACTTCAGTTGGAGCCACACTCTAAATAAGCACGTTTCCCTATTGAAGGGAAATCAGATGGTGGAATCCGGGCAAAGGGGAAGTTAATTAGTTATTATATTTTGTGATATAGGTACCTATCTAAAAAAAAAAAAAACTTTTTAACAAAAAAATTAAACTGCGCAGACGTTCTAAATTCCTTTGGCAACTTATAAAGTGCGCTAGGACGCCGTCCTGTGAATAGTACTCGATGGGTTTGATTCCTAACCTAGTTTAGACCTGCAAGAAATAAGTGCCGCTACATTGCGAGGCCGTTAAGCGACTGAGATAGAAGTGATCAACCGAGCGCCGTAATGTAAATACATGCAATTTGTATTTTCCAGTAAACTAAATATTTGGCCCAATTTTTATTATTTTTGAATTTATGTAGACATCGCCACAGCAAAAAAAGTAACCTATAATCACTGCTCATTTTTTTAAATACTTAATTTTCTACAAGAACAGACTAACTGCTACCCGCAATTTAGTGTGTGCAGAACTATTATCGTTTAACGCAGGAACTCCGCAATTGAAAATGCAATGAAAATGAAAAGTAGCTTGTTTTATACCTCAATGTACAAATTATCTCGTTACCAAAGAAATTAAACTATTAGTAACTAAATTACCTATTCTTTTTATCAACTTTTTCTTGCAAATAACTTGACACAGTATTTACAACAATCGCGAATAACACGTTTTAACTTAAGGTATAGCTTAGTTCTTGTTTAGTTATAATTTCTCTGAAAACCCTCTTGTTTTCCCACGCTGCGAGCCGTTACAAAAGCAACCAATAATTTAGACAATTTTCCAATATACAGGTTCACTACGTGCTTAGTTTAAAGCATAAGCGGTAGCGATCAAGAACTATAGATAGCTTCATATTTATAAAATTGGGTGCAATCGATATGACTGATTGATTTATTTATTTTCTTCACCGTCACAAAAATGACTTCTTTGCTACGAGTTAAAAATAAATGATTTATGTAGGTTAATCCAGTAAATGCTGTGGTCTCGTATTTTTATAATGGAATTTTATAACACATCGGTAGGTATAACGGACAATGTGAATTGTTATAACATAAATAAATAATTAGTTTAATATTTTATATCTGGTTCCAAAGCAATTACTGAAACTACCATGGAATAAGTTTCTACTAACAAGCAACCAGTTTGCATTTTTTGTAAGATTTAGTTTTAGTTTCTTAGTCGTAGGTTCCTAGTTTAAATCCAAATCTATTCTTTTGCTAATTGAGTATCTACATCTCTCGATAACTTTAAGCAACACATTCTGTCGCTTCTATAATATTCTTAGATGGATGACACCTCACTCCTTCTCATAATTGTTAAATTATCTACATACCTAATAAATTATTTTTTAGCGGACAAACTATTTTCGTTTTCTTTTTAGGAACAACAGATATCAATGCAGGTGACTGCACCTGCATTGATATCTGCCACAGCGGAGTGTGCAAAAATATCTGACACGTCCTACCGGTCCTAGAAATACAATCGTATCAGAAATTTACGTACAAATTGTTGTGTCATAACATTGGTGCTGATGACGGTATGTGGGACGTCCAACAACGAGATGGGCAGATGACCTGGATAAAGCCTCGGGTTCACGTTGGACGTCCCATTGCTGATATGATGATCGTGACGATGAATGTGCATTTGCGTCCAAATAAACATTAAACAGCTCGTGCCTTAACCCATGCGTCAAGGGCAGCGCTTAGAAACCGCAACAGCGTATCGGCCGCACTACACGGCATTACCCGAGGATCCTAATGCCGCCTCATTGCCTGCTTTATTACTGCATAGGCTCCTAGCTCCATGCGAAATGTTTCGTAAATGGTATTGTGCTAAATGATTTCTGCGCCCCTAATACTGTACTGTA
Source organism: Choristoneura fumiferana (assembly GCF_025370935.1). NCBI lineage: Eukaryota > Metazoa > Arthropoda > Insecta > Lepidoptera > Tortricidae > Choristoneura > Choristoneura fumiferana. Next base: position 9,899,252 of record NC_133491.1, read on the forward strand.
CTGTGTAGTGTCTAATTTATTTATTGGTTTTAAGTGACTAGGCAAACATAATGTGAGTAAGAATACTCTACAATACAATAATTAATATTATCTAAACTCTTATGAGACATTTTGATAAAATTACAAAGAAGGTTTGAATCTATAGGTTCCCTTTCCCGAAAATTACATCCATGTAGCCGGGGCACGTCGCCATTTAAAACTTCCGTGAAAATCTATCGAACTGATGGTGTAATCTGCATCAAAAATACGTAAAAAAGTTGCGTATCTAATTTAAAAGATCTTAGCGTACGTACGTACATACAGACAGATGGCGAGAAGTGTCTTATTATTATGTACTATGTAAAGATGCTAACTATCATGTTACACTGTCTGACATTGTTAGACCTTAGGCTCGTAAGGCCCGTAACGAGTTACAAAGGCCCAATCATGAGACTGACCCACGGTTGTTGAGATCAAAGTACACTAAATGGGGCCCTGAAGCGACCACTTTTGCCTCATATCACACGTTGCGACGTAGACTAAGCTGCAAGGTTTAGTGCTATAACTTTGTGTGTTTACATAACCTCACATTATCTTCTGTACTATAATTAGCTTACATGCGCTGTTTCATCCCATGGCACAAATGCCTCATCATCACCATCATATCAGCCGTAGAACGTTCACTGTTTCAGTTGGAAGCAACTTGCATCCACCGTGAACCCGCGGTTTAACCAGGTCATCGTCCATCTCGTTGGTGGACGTCCTACCCTGCTTGCCGATCCGCGGTCTCTATTCGAGAACTTATCGGCCCCAACGACTATCTGTTCTCCGTGCTATATGGCCTGCCCATAAATGCTACAAATACTTACCTATTCTGTAGGAATTTCACATAATCCTTCCTTATCCTTATTACTATAATGACGTCCAACTTTTTACCCTGCCACTTATAAATAATATCAATAATATTATTTTTTAATTAATACAATTTTCCCTTGCTATTTGCCGATGACAACAAAATTGTACCAAATCTTTGAGGCGAATTGTAAATAATTCCTTCGACATGGGTAATACATTGACGGCACCAAGAAAACCTACATGCGAGCACGATGTTTATCGTACGCAATGGACATTAAATAGCTTTGGGACTCGCAGATAAATAATATCTTTTGTCGTAAGTCCCGTAACCCGTACAATATATTAACGTAACTTATGAAACTTCCATTTTGCGAAACTATTTCTATACTGGTTAAGGACAATGTATTTGTTAACATTAGTACGCGGTACAAAGAAGTAATGAGAATAGTCAATGGTATAATGTTATTGATCAATCGTTACTTTATTTAATATATAGCTTTCTTTGGCTTATCATTGCCCTCTTTATATAAGCTTTTTTATGTAATTTGTAAAGCTCCTATGTAAGCAGCTTTGTTCAGTCAACAACGTTTCCAGTCAACAAAAAAAAACTTGTGTCAAAAATGTATTTTTTTTACTAGATATACGTAATAATTGAATTACATGTTGCATTGATGGCTGATTTACGTTTTTTTTTTTGTAAACTGTATCAAGATAACACAAAAATTTCTTTAAAATAATGGCATTTTCAATCGGGACCTCTATTGAGGTCCAAAACATTTAATAAAAGTTGAATTTTACACCCACTCACTCGGGACAAATATTTTCTTTTTATGGATAATAAGAGTTTGTTCTCGAGTCTTGGACGTTTAAAATATATTTAAATATGCATTTATTGATATACTTAAGTATATCTACCCGTTGCCTAGTAGGTACCTACAGTAGTACAAGTTTGTTTAGTATGGGACTAGGTCAATTAATTGGTGTTTAACGTCTCATGATATTTATTTCAACTAAAGCGAGAAATCTATGGGTTTTTCTACGGGATCGAATCAGAAATAAGGAGATACGTAAAAGACTGAGAATCATCGATATAGCCAAACGAATGAGCTCGTTGATGTGGCAATGGGCATTGGGTAGGCCATATAGGCACGGACGCGGATGGGCAAGCGCAGCGTAGAACGTCCACCAACGAGATGGATGGGTGATCTGGTTAAAGCAGCGGGTTCACAATGGATGCAGGCCGGTTCCAATCAAAGCAATGCGGCAACGGGAGGTCTATGGGGGATACCTATATCCAACAGTGAACGTCCTATTGCTAATATTATGATCATCCATTTTCATTTTTCATTGAAGAGCTGTGCTTGTACGCTTTACTCGTGAGATGGCTTTCATTTTCATTGTATTGCAACTAAAAATACTAACTTAAAAAATTCTATATTAAACTTGAAATCGTCTCCGTCAAGCGACAGTGTCGAGGCCGCTCGTGTCGCATATATTAGTGCATGCAAATGCACTGCTAATGAGTGCACTATTGTGGCTGCGCGTGCGTTGAACCTGGCGCTGGCGATTGGAGATTTTAATGTTTGTAGGCAAACTGACTGTGTTTATTTGTTTTTTATTTTTATTTGTTTATTTAAGAGTAAGAATAGTTTTTGATTGACAGACTTGCGTGATACAAAATACAAATATTGGAACTGTTTTCAAGATTCAGGCACAAAAAAAATCATCTAAGTACGGTTTTTGTGGTTAATCTGGAATATTTCAGTAGTAAGGATAATGTTTGTCTGAATAGATACCCATGTAAATGTTATTCGGATTTTTTTTCCTAATTGAGGTTAACGAATATTTCCTATTTAACCGACAGTCGAAGTGGTATCTACACTTTTCTATTTATAAAGCATTTGCTCTTAAAAAGCGTTTTT